>NC_053470.1:326704-582924 GCF_015227805.2 Hirundo rustica
TGCAGCCCTGCTGGCACTTCCACAGTGGGAGCAGTAGCTCCCAGCTCTGCTGGATCTTGCTTTGTGCCAGCTCTCCCCAGGAGCCCCTCTGAGCTGCTCCAATGCCCTCACAGCAGCAGGATCCTACATGGGGCTCCAGCTGCACCCCAAGTGGTGGGGGGGGCCCTTTCCTAGCACACCACAGCCCTGGCCTTGCCAAGCTGCTGGCAGCCTCCTCCTCTCCCACCACCTGCTCCTGCTCCTCCAAGCAGAGCAGGGTGGGCAACACACCACCTTGCTCTTCCTAAAGGGCAGGTTGCCATGGACTCACAGTTACCCTACAGCACCAGAGCAGTTACCCTATGGCACCAGTGATGGGGGCTTGGAGCGGGCTGGGCAAGAGGGGCCAGTGCCCTGCATCCCCGAAGCAGTGGCATCTCTTGTATCTACACACAGTGACAGGAGGTTCATCAGCCTGGGCCCGGCTCATGCCTGTGGTTATTTTGGTAACAGTGACAGCAGCCGCAATACAGGGTAATTGTGACACTAATTGTTGTCCTCTCTGGGGAAAAAAAAGCACCCGCGGTTGTCATCGAGCAGTGAGGGGAGGTGGTGACACCAGCCAATGATGCTATCACCCCAGCAGTGGCCTTGCAGGACACCCCAAAGCTGCCAGCAGCCCCTCAGCCCCTATTTACAGCCTGTGCCCCGGCCCAGAAGATGCCAGCCCCACTGCTGGCTGACATTAAGTGACAGCCCCCTCCTCAGCAATGGCACTTGGAGTTCTGCAGCCGCCACAGGGCTCTGCCAGGCTGGAGCCAGGGCTGATATGGAGCAGGACGAGGGGATTATCTCTCGCTGCCTGGCATCCCACACCTGCACAGTGCTGTGGGTCAGGGGACAGGCCCTTTCCCCACAGCCCTGGGGACAAGATGTGCTTTTGTACTGAGCCCTGTGCGTTGGACCCGCTCCAAGCACTGCAGTGCCACACGCCAAGGGATGCTCCTGTCCTGGCAGTGGCCAGTAGAGCCAGAGGGGTGGTTGGGGCTTCAGGAGCAGCCCTGGCTCCCCACACTTGGCTCTTCCCCTGCTCCCTGCTGTGCTCATGGCTCCGTGGCAGTTTTCCTGGCTTGCTCTCTCCCAAGGACTCAGCTCAATGGGAGAAAGGCCCTTCAGAGGGTCTGAGGCGTGGGAAATGTTTATAGCCTGGCCTCAGAGACACTGGACAGCAAACTGAGAAAGGCACAGAGCCAAGGCTGCCCAGGCTGCTCTGCAGAGCCAGGTCTCCTGTTCCAAGGGTCAGGGCAGAGTGGGAGAGGAAAAGCTACTGCTTGCAAACACAGCTAAGGAAATTCTCCCTTTCACAGCCCCAAATCCTGCAACTGTGGTGGCACCAGCCAAGGGACTGGGAATGCCTGCACCAGGGCATCCTAGCCAGGCCCTGCAGGAACAGAGGGAAGTGTGGCTGGTGGAAACCATGGCAGGAAGGGCTGGGTGTGGGACAGAGGAACTCCAGGTCTTGTCCAGCAGCTCTGTCCTAGTTCTGGGAAAGGAGAGGTAACACTAGGGGCTGCCCAGGGGTAAACAGGCAACTGAGTCATCTGCCATGCCAATCCCAGGATCCTGAACAGCAACTACCTGCCCCGTGGCACTGGCTGGGGGTTTTTGTGCGGGTCCCAAGGGCTGTGGGCCTAGCACTACCGGAGCATCCCTGTTGCCCAGATCTTGGTTTCCTCCTCCTGGAGATTCCCCAGCTGAGCTACTCCCTGAGGCCTGGCAGAACCCCCCAGCTCAACTGGTGCCTTCCAGGAGCTGTGTGGGACATGCAGAAGCCCCATGGAACCAGGAGCCCTTTGACATGGGCCAAGATCATGCCTGTCAGAGCCTTGGAGGGGTCGTAAATCCCCCAGCCCAGGGCATGTGCTGCTCCAGAACAGCGGGTAACCACTCCTGGGCACACCTGAATGTGCCTGGGTAGGGATGCAGCCCCTGTCTGCAGAGCTGGAGCTGCTGGCCTTGCCTGGTTCCAGTCCCAAGCCAAGGGGACACCGGTCATGTGTGACCCACACAGAGGAGGCGGTTCCTGCCACACTGGGGAAGCCCAGGGAGGGTTTCAGGGAAGGAAGGCTGGAGGGGAACCTACCCTTGGGAAGGCTGACAGGGAACATGTCCTCCTTCCCTTCATGCCCAATAGAGGCAGAATGAGCTCTGTGGCCATGGCCAGGGGACACATTTGACCCACCTCTCCAGGCAGCAGGTACAGCCAGGGACTGTGGTGTGGAGACTCCTCCAAGCTGTCAGGCTGGAGGCAGTGTGGGGTGGTGGAGGGAGCCCTGGTAGGCTCTTGGGTCCAGCTGTGGGGCTGACTGCTTCCTCCGATAAAGGTACTTGGCTGTACTCCCAGTTCTGGTTTTTTTCTAGCATGCAAGTGCACACCCTCAAGCCAGCCTGCTGAGAGCTGCAATTTTTCTTTAACTTCGTCACCAGACCCTCTTCTTCCTCCTGTGTCCCTAGCAGCAGTTGCTCCCAGCAGCAGTGTGAGGAGGGGAGGTCAGAGAGGACTCTGTTCCAGCCAAGCTCTTCTCACCATGTTGGAAACCCCCAGAGTCATGGATTCCCCAGGCATGCTGGCGTAGGAGAGGAAGAGACAAAAAGGCTCTTTGGGTTATTACCAGCCCTGGATCATGTGGCCAAACATCGCATCTTGCTGGTGTTTGTCAACACCAGCCCCATGCTGCCACCAACACCCAGTCCAGGCACCCCAGGGCCTGTGGGGCACCCTTGCACTCACTGCTTCCCTCAAAGGGTCCCACAGCTGCCAAACGCTGAGGTGAGAGTGCCAGGTATAGCACAGCCCCGTGAAAACCCTGTAGCTTTCTCTGAGCATCATGCCTGGCTGCTGGGGCAATGCAGCTAACTCCCACCGTGTCACCTGCTCCCACGGACCAGGGATGCCCAGCCCGAGGGAGGATGGCAGGCCGAACCCTTGGCAGAGCCTTAATCCACAAATCTGTCTGCAGAGCAAAGTGTTTCACACCCATGGGCCGGGGCTGCAGTCCTGTCATTGAACTCGGTGTTATCGCCTCCTGGTTACCTGTGCCCTGCCCCAGTGCTCCTGCCAGCTATGGCTCTGAACTCCAGACCTGTCCTTGCTGTGTTATCCTGGACAGCCCCAGCTGGATCAGCCCCAGCTCCTGGCTGCCCTTTTCTGGTCCACTTTCAGGGGGGTGGGGACAGAGCACAGGTGCTCGCACCACTGAAGGGACGGGACCTCCCGCAGCACGAGGCGCACGCAGTGCCCTTGCGCCCCGCAGCAGGTGGGCAGGGGGCTGCCAGCCTGGGTTCTGCCTCCCGCAGCCCCTCCCTCAGCTTTGCAGGGAACCCCAGCCCGAGAGAAGAACCCCAAAGCAGGGCCTCTGGCATCCTCCAAAAACAATCCTAGGCCCGTTTGCAGGCAGGACGGGCTCCCCGGAGCCCTGCTGGGTGCTGGCAGCTGCTGCCCTGTGGCGTGCAGGAGCGCCCGCTCGCTAATTGGGAGGCAGCTCATTATGTAACGAGGACTGAGGCAGGGGAGCTTCGAGAGCTGCGCGGCACACCCCACACTACCCAAATTTGTTCTTCCAGCCCAGAATAAGCCCTGTTTATGGAACTCCTCAGGCCCCTTCCACAGGTGCTGGAGCCTGGTGCTCTCCTGCCTGGCCCAAGGCTTGGGGGGAGCCCCAGCAGCCCCACAATATCCGAGGGACAGCTGGACCCCGACGGGGGTGCGAAGCCCAGACAGACCTGACCCGGCGGGGGCTGGGGGCAGAGGAGTTGTGCTCGGCCGGAGCCAGCACCCGCAGGAAGTCAGGCAAGGACATATAGGGCAGCACGGCCTCAGCAGAGACGGTTATTAATACCCCGCCTGGCCTTTGCAAGGAATCCCGGGCATTTCAAACCAGGGACCTTCGCCGAAACCCTGCCGTCACTGACATTTCAGAACAATAACAATGTGAAAGACAATCAGTTGCTGGCAGGATGTATCCCTGTGGTGCTGCCGTGGCTCTCTGCGTGCCTGACCTCAGCAGCCAGCCCTCACCTCGTTTGTGCCAACCCTCGGGGACAACCTGAGACCATCCAGCCCCTGCCTCCAGACCACCCAGAGCAGTCCTGCTCCTTTTCACTGGCATATCACTGCGATGGTCTCACTTAAGGACATGCAAATGTCTTGTCTTGCCCCATAGCATCTGCCAACCTCTGCCAATCTGGACAGCGCTGCCATCCCCACGGAATTGCAGGTACGGGATGGCAAGGACTGGATCCTACCCCGATCCTGGAGTCTGAGGACCCAGAGTTTCTTCTCTGCCACCAGAGTTGTTCT
This sequence comes from Hirundo rustica, assembly GCF_015227805.2. Taxonomy (NCBI): domain Eukaryota; kingdom Metazoa; phylum Chordata; class Aves; order Passeriformes; family Hirundinidae; genus Hirundo; species Hirundo rustica. The sequence goes on from NC_053470.1 coordinate 331,044, forward strand.
GTAGCAAAACTTCCCTCAAATATATATATATATATATATAACTCAGCTCACAGACAGAGGATGATCTCCTGTCCCAAAGCCAGCCATTTGCAGTACCTGGATAAATATAACTCAGAGCTCATTTGCAAAGCATCGGGATGGGTCATAGACTCTCTCGCCCCTCCAGTCCTCTTCCCCTGACACACACCCTGGGCTAAAGTTGGAAATGATGATCTCAGAAGTCTTTTCCAACCCAATGGGTTCTGTGACTCTGCCTTCTACCAACAGGGTCTCAGCCCTTTCCAAGGGCAGGATCCACCTGGAGCCCCACTGGCCTTGGCAGTCCACATAAAGCGTACAGACCCATGCACAGCCACGTCTCCTGGGCACACACACAACTTCCAGGCTCTAACAACATATATCCCAAGCCTTTCCAAGCCCTTTGGTCCCATGCAGGTCACAATGCTCCCCTAAAGTACAGTCAGCTTTAACCCTCTTTGTGCTGGGCAGTGGCCAAGAAGGTGGTGTTTGGTCTCAGTAGAGACCATCCAGGATCAGGCCATGCCTCACCAAGAAGGGATAATGTGACACTGGAGGGAGGGGGCATGATGCTGAGATCAGGGTGGACCCCTGCAGCATCTTTCAGCTCCAACCTCTTCCACATCTTTACAGTTCAAAGCCAGAAAAAATGCTGGCCAGCCTTTTCCTCATAGGCCATGCTGTCATCCCTACCTGACCTTGGGACACTTCTGCCTGTGCAGAGCCAAGTGCCTGCCCTAGCAGATGGGCAGTGCTGGAGAATCCCCAGAGAACCAAGATGACAGGCTCCTGAGAAGCTGACGTCGCCATCACCAGACTGGCTTAGCTGTGCCAGCCTCCTTAGCCATAGCCTTGTGTTCAGGGGCAAATGGTCCCCTCCCAAGGGGCTGAGCAGAGCTCTCCTGTGCTTCAGAGAATGTTAAGAATATCCTTCTGGAGGGAGCTCGCAGGAGCAGGCAGGGACAGGCACGGTTCATGGTGTGGCGCATGCTGCTGCCAGCCCTGCCCAGCCACGCCAACCCAGTGTGCTGTGGCAGAGCCCCTGTGAGCCTGGTCTGCTGGGTCATAGGGTGGGGGTCCCAAGGTGTTGGGATGGCTGTGATGGAGACCACAGCAGGCTGAGCCAGCTGCCTGCCTGACATCTTCCCAAGGGTGGGAGGATTTGGGTATGCGAAGGTCAGCACCTCCTAGCAGTACGAGCTACTCCTGCCACCAAAACAAAATCTCCCCAGCACCTCAGCGGTGTGCAGGGCTTGCAGCCGACACTGCAGGCCACAGTTCAGGCCATGTGCAGCTCTGTCTTGTGGGAGCAAAGCAAAGAAAGCCCTGGTGCATGATTCTGGAGGGTGGGAGGCTCTCCTAGCCCGCTCCATGGCAGAGTTGTCTCAGGGCCAGAAGAAGGAGAGTAGGACAGCTCAGTCCCACACCCACACCTCTCTCACGCTCACTCATGGCCCCTCTCCTCATCAATGTGTCCAATGTGTTGCTCCAGCCCACTTGACCAGCTGGAATGCTTGTCCTGGCCCTGCTGCCCCGGGATGCCCTTTGTGCCCTGGCTCCTCTCCTCCTGCATTGCTGCCACAAAGTGACACCCGACAGACAGGAACAAGTGGTGCTGTGATACAAATACCACCCTGGTACTGCTGCCCTGGCAGCTCCTGCTTGCTGGCCCGACCTTACAGCGGGAAAGGCGGCGCTGCTCTGCTTTGCCCAAATTCATGCTTCCTCCAGCCCCTCACATAAAGCTTCCCTGCCTCCCTGTGACTCCTGTGGCATGCCCAGGTCTGTGAGAAAGTGGCCCTCAGCTCCTTTCAAGGCTCAGACTGAAGGATGGGTCACTGCTCACCCTGTTGGAGCAGCAGGTCTGGCAGTGCCTGCAGATGATGTGGCTATGCAGAGGTGTCCCCTCACAGCCCAGAGCAGGATGGGCACAGGCTGGCCAGGCTGCCAGGTGTTGCCCAGGAGGGGCCGGGCAGGAGTGCAGGCATGGCTGGCTGATGTGGGCAAGCAGGCTGGCGTGTACCTCCTCTTCCCACCCAGAGCCAGGCAGGTCCCACTTGGATCACGTGCTAGTGGACACCTGGGGTGCTGCTTCCCCTGCAGTGCCGACCTCCTCCCACACCCCTGGCTTCCCTCAGCCCCCTGGCCCAAGGAAAGGTACCAAATGGTCATGGGCCTGCTCTCCCTGGCCTACACTCCATTGGGCTTGCCTCTGCTCTGGGATAATGCTGGCACTACAGAGGGATAGCAAAGACATTTCTGCCCACTTCATTGGAACCTACAGGGAGAAGGTGTGTCCAGACAGGGTGGTGACAGCTGTCCTCCCTATACCTGGTATTTCCATGTGAGCTTGGTCCCTTGGCACTGCTGAGACCTCCCTGGAAAGCAGTTTGTGATGCCCTGTGTGAGAGCATAGTGGGGAGAAGCCCTTTCTGCACAGGATCCCATGCACTCCTGGAACAGTGGGACTTTCTGCAGGAGCACGAGCCCTGGAAGCAATTGGTCCAAAGCATTTCTCCCTTGTGCATCCCTAACAACATCCCTGCTGTGAGCAAAGGGTATGGAGAGCCTGGCAGGGACCACCAGCCAAGGAAACCTCCAGAGACAGGTTGGATATGCTGAAATGCGTGTTATCTGAGAAGCCCAGCACTGATCTGACTCTGACTGAGATGTCTCCAGCCAGACTCAACTCTGCGTTTAGGATCTTGGGGATCCCGTGCTGTCCCACACGTGAGGATGTGTATCCACACAACTTTCTCTCCCTCCTGTGTTGCTGTAGGAGCATGTCAGCCAAAACAATGGGCACCAAATGGTTTGGGCTCCCTGGTATAAGCAGCAGGATGCCCTTATCAGGCATATGTTTTCGGGGTGTTCCTCTGGCACCCACAATCCTCCACTGTGTATGCTATCTCCTTTTGGATGTGTTGGCTCATTCCCCAGAAGGAGAAAGTTCAGGCTGGAGCAAAACAACTGCAAACACAGGTGTGGGCACACCTGATTCCAGTGCCTGGGGCTGTGCACCCAGCTCCCCCATGCTGTGCCACCTAGGGGTGACGGGGGATCACCCAGGCAGCCTCCAGACCAAGGTGCCTGGACACTGGGTGTGACAGAGAGACACAGCTTTGCACCACACCATAGCACTGCCTGTCACAAACACAATGCACGGAGCCTCCCGGGACACATCACGCAACAGGGCATGGAAGACAGGCAGCAAGGAATGCTAAGAGACGCTGACAAGGAGAAATCCTTGTCCCCTGGCATCTCTGCTCACTCCCTACCTCAGCAGGAGCACCACAGGTCCAGCTCCAGCAGGGCTGAGTTCAAAAGCAGCCTGCTGTGCCCATATCAGCGGCCTCTGGCCCACAGGCACTGTCACTGACTGCCCGAGCGAGCAGCCCAGGTGCTTGGCTGTGACCCCAGCCCTGGCAGCCCGTGCTGGGGACAGCGTCTCACTTTCCCAATCGCCTACGGTGCCAACTCGCTGCAGCCTCCCAGGGAGGAGGGGAACCTCTTGCTCCCGTTCCCTCTCAGCTGGGTCGGTTCACTGCTCCCAGTACGGGCCAGGTACCGGCGCCTTGGCGGGTGTCCCAACTCCTCCCTTCCCACCTGAGCGGCAGCTCGGCGTTATGTAAGCGCAGGGAGAGCGTCCCCGAGGCCGGCTCCAGGCAGCAGCCTCTCGGCGTCAGACGCTGCTGGGCGAGGAGGCGGGCGTGCGCCGGGGTGGCTCACACGCGTGGGACAGCCACGTGTGAGCCCACCCGCCTGCCGCTCAGCGTGGGAAGGGCACGGCGAGGTGTCTGCGAACGCGTGGGTGCTGCTCCCCCTGCGCGTCACCCACCCACGGCGGAGCGGCAAGCCCCAGAGCCGCTGCCTGCTGTGCCAGCCAGGCGGACATTGTACCCCACGTACCGACGGGCCGCAGGTTCCCTCAGGGTGTTGGATGTGTCGCACCTGCTGAAGGTGCTGGCAGCCTCAGGCAGCTGTGGCACTACTGGCCCAGCTCGGCTCTCCCAGGCCAAACTGGGGAGACCCAGACCTGCTAGCCCCCATACAGGCTGCTCCCCCACAGGGTGTTACCAGCCCTCTCTGTCACCAGCCCCAGCCCCACACAGCGCCAGTGCAGGACCTGAGACAGCTCTGTCCGCTCCTCGCCTCTGGGGTTCACCTCAGCAGGGCTGGGGAGCCTGCAGAGTGCCAGGACCTCCTGTTCAGTCTCCTCTGTCCTCACTGCTAGAGGAGGGAGCAGGGCAGACCTGCCTCCTCAGTTCGCCAGGGAATGGCTGGGAGCAGCCCCAGCACATTTGGCTGTGGGGGCACAGGGGGCCTGGCCAGAGCAGCCCCGAGACCAGCTTGGACTGGGCAGAGCCACGTTCCAGGGACGGGAAGTACCACTCTGGGCCAAACCTGTGTCCACTTTGGGGAGGGCCAGGGGAGCTGTCGAAAGGGCAGGAGCTGGCACTGGCACTCTCAGGCTCCCTACCCAGGCTCTCAGTGGCGCTCAAGATGGCTTTCGAGGCAGCACAGCTGCTTTCCAAGGAACCTCCTGCGCTCTCCACGCAGGATGGGCCGTGCCTGTCTGTAGCTGGACACTATCTATGCCCCTGCGGGCAGTGTGTGTGTGGACAGAGGTAGCCAGGGAGATGAGCACAGAGGCCAGCAGCCAAGACACACAGCTGAGGGCTGTTGTCACTGCCCGGCAGACACAGGGCACCACAAGACGGGCACGGCCGGCATGGCGGAGCAGAGCCACCCAGACTCGCACCCAGGGATGGGCTGGCACCACGTACGGACTCCGTGCCAGACGCGGCCTCTCCCCACCCAGATTCCACCGCTGCTGACACCCCTCAGCCCCGGGGTCACACAAGTCCCCCTCTCTCGCCAGCTTGACACCGCTGCCACCTCCGAGCCGGCTGCCCCGGGGCGCCCGGCCCCCCGGCGGTGACACCCACCTGTGAAAGAACAGGAGGATGGAGAGCAGGGTCTGGTCGATGTTCCTGTTGCAGATGCCCTGGTTGAAGAGGTAGCAGGGGTCCCGCACGACGGGCTCCAGCGAGTCCTGGCGCATGATGGAGCTCAGCTTGTCGGTGTTGAGGTTCTGTTGGACCAGTTGCTCCCGCAGCTGCCGGAAGCTGCTGACGGTGGGGCTGCCCGGGTTGTTGTTCTCGCCCCCGGCCCCCTCCTCCAGCCCGCTCCGGTTGGCCAGGTCCAAGCAGCAGCTGCAGCAGTCAAGCCCCACGGGCGACCGGCACTCTTCCGCGGGCGACGAGGACATCCCGGGTGTCCCCGCGCCTGGCCACGGCGAGGCCGCGGAGGGCGAGCGGCTGCAGGACGCGCCCGGTGCCGAGAGCCGAGAGCGGCCCCCGCCCGCCCCGGTCCCGGTTCGCCCGCCCCCGCCCCGCCCCGGCCCCGCCCCGGCCCCGGCCCCGTTCCTCCCGCCCGGGCTCCGGCCCCGCCCCGGTTCCGCCCCGGCCCCGCACATCCTGCCTCCGCCGCTCTCCTCTCCTCTGCTCGCCGCTCCACCCCGGCCCAGCCCCTCTCCGCCCGCCCACCGCCCCCCACCGCCAGCAGCCGTGCCCCGGCAGCGCCTCACCCCAGCCTGCGTCCCGGAGAAGTCGGTGAATTGTAGCATGGGGTGACGTGGGGTGACAAGGGGCCACGGTGCCCCCTTCTCGTTGGGGATCCTCGTCCCGCTCTGTGCTTTTCGGGGCTGGCGTGGGGGCTCAGGAGGCATCACTCCCTGAAGGATTGGCGCGGGCAGCCCGCGTGGCTCCGGAGATGGGGCAGGAAAGAGGAAAAAGGGGATGAAAGGCCCCAGGATGAGGGAAAAGCCAAGGAGGAGCTGGCTCCGCTGCTGGGAATGTCTGGGAGCCGCCTCGCCCCAAGCCAGGCATGGCTGGAACGCATGAAGCCTGGGGGCTATGGATGTTGGCCGCGTTGAAACTGGCGGCAGGTGCATGAGGCAACACCTCAGAGAGGTGGAGACGACTGGCCCTGGACTCTCGGAATGAGATTCGGGAAGGTGGCAAAGCCCCGGCTTCGAAGCACATGCAGAGATGGGGTGATGGGGGGCCGCGGGGCTGGGCTGCCATCGCGGCCGGCCAGTGAGCCCCGGGGACCAGCTCGGGGTGCCCTCACCCTTCAGAGAGATGAACGGGGAGCTGGTGGGGAATGGCTGGGCCAGGGTCCAAGGAAGCAGAGCTGCTTGGAGGAGCAGGCAGGCTGGGGAAGCCCAGCATGGGCAGGCAGGACGTAGGGGCGGCAAGCGGTCTGTACAACGCGGTTGCGAAAGGGCTGATGGAAGGAGCTGCAGGGTTGCAGCATGTCTGAAGGGCGCGGGATTGATAAGAGATAAACCGGGTCAAAATCTGGCCCGGCAAAGCCACCAGAGCACTGGAACAGCAGAGGTCCCGGTGGCAGCGCAGTAGCTGCTGCCACTGAACGAGCAGCAGGAGTGTCCAGCAAACATTCCTGTTCCCTGTTTGGCGTGAAGAAGGAAGATGCATCCCATGAGGATGAAGCAGTTTCCAGGCCATTAGTAACCAGGGGAGTCATGAGAGTCCCAGATCCACCACAGATCCACAGTTGGGAGAGTGGCCACGGTGATCTCGGGTAGGGCTTCCCATGACAGGCCCCATCGGACCTGGGCACCGGCAGGATCCGACTCCGGTGGAGGTGGCACCAGCCTGGGGTCCAAGTGTGGGTGGGGGGAACTGTCAGCCCTGGCATGATGCTAAAAACAGGTGAATACCTGAAGGGCGGACGACCCACAAGCTGCCCCAGAAGTGTCTCCTCCTTCTATACACTGGTGGATGCTGAGAGCTGTCTTTGAGGTGCTTCCTCAGCCCTCCTTGTGGGCGATGGGGGAGGGAAGGGAATTGAGCCCTACCCATCTGCCCTGTGGCAGGGGCTAGTGAGGGGGGTCCCTGGTGACCTCACTATTGCCAGGACCCACGGAAAGGGGAGGGCGCTGAGATTTCTTTTCTTCCGTCCCTCCGGTTTCAGAGCGGCTCCCGTGAGCTGCGCTGCGGCTGCACCCCGGGCAGAGCTGAGCCCCACGCCGCGCTCCGTGGGCCCGCGGGGAGCTGCTGCCATCCCGTGGGCACAGCGAGAAGGACGCGCTCAGGGCTGGCATTATTTCCTCGGCGCCCAGCTCCACCGGTGGCCCTGCCCCGCGCCCAGGGCGTCCTGTCCGGCCCCGACGGCGCTGGAGGTGGCTCCAGGTGCAGGTCGCTGACTCCTCCAGGCTCCTTGTGCCCTTTGGCTGTGCCTCCTCGCCCACTGCCCCTCCAGCTGCACCAAAGCTGCCACGGGCTTGGGGCTGCTCCCCAGCCATCAGCTCCTCGCTCCTCATCTACAACCGGCATACATCATGGGCCACACCTTCTCACGTGCGAGCCATGATGAGCTCCCTAAAGCCCCAGATCCGGGAGCCACATCCTGGTTCAAGGTGATCAGCTGGTGGTGGCAGTTGGAAAGTAGGTCTCCTATGTTTAGCTCTGGCCTTTTTGGGTCCTGCTGTTCGCGGGACTGGGACAGTGCTAGTTTCTGCACACCCACTTCCCTCAAGCGCACCCACGTGCTCCACACCCAGACATGTCATTGCAGCCCTGTGCCACAGCTGGTACGGTGTGGTATGCTGGAGGGAGTGAAGACTCAGCCAGCTCTGGGGCAGACCAGGGGGGCAGGGACAGCTTTGGCCCCAAAGCCTATTGCACTCAAAGGAGCTCCACGTTACTCCCTCAGCTCTGAGGGGGATTCCCTACTCCTGGCTGAAACGCAGGGTGTTCTGCTCCCAGCTCAGGGCAGGCACTCCAGTCCTGCCCCAGCTTCTCCTGCAGCCCCCTGGACAAGAGGGTGTAGTGGACTGTGACGGGGAGACTAGGGGGAATGTGTGGAGCTGTGGGGGCTTGGGTTGGGCCAGCTCTTTGCCAGCCACGTTCCCAGCCATGTGCCATCTGTCTGTCCTGTGCCTGTCCAGGTCCCCCAGCCACAGCCCCTCTCCCCAGTGCTCACCTTGGGAAGGCCCTGCCTGTGGAGTCTGGGAGAGGAGATGCACCCTGTCCTGTTCTCAGGTGGTATCCAAATCTCCTCTCCTCAAAGGTCCCACCGCAGCTGGGTCAGAGCCAGGCAGGGCTCTGGGTGCAATCGATCTGTTTTGCCTCCCCTGTTCCTTCCCTGTTGGTGCGGTGGTGAGAGCTGGCTCATGCCACTGTGCCATCTGCTTCAGGGGAGCCTGCCAGTGCCAGCCCCCCTGCCAGGTGACCCCCCCACTGCGCCTCCACGGGTGCTAAGAATAACCAGCGCTGTCAGCAGCCGTGGTATTTGCAGGCACTGCTGGTGCCACCCCCATGCCAGCCTGCTGGGCACAGGATCCATCTGCTGCCTGACGTAAGCCACCAGCCACGGGTGGAGACGGGTGGGCAGTCTTGGGGACCATGTGTGGCTGTGAGGAGGGGTCCTCTCCTGTCCCCCCCACCTGAGCAGGAGCCAGGATGCTGTGATGGGACACGGAGGTATTGATGCCCAGTGCCCAGCATGGGGACATGGGGAGCTGCCTGCCTTTCTTTAGTCCTGTTTTTTCCAGTGTTCCACAAAGAGACACCCTGTCCCCAGCTCTGCAGCACCCCTGGGAGATCAGGGCAGCCCTCAGGGCTGGTGTTGGTACCTCTGCCTTCCTGCCTGCAGAGGGATGGGGACCCAGCAGGCTCCATCATGTGGAATCTCAGTCAAGGGAGATGAGCCACCCCAGAGGTGGTGCAGAGTGGTGTGTGGGGCAGCTCCCCTGAGCTCCAGAGAAGTGCTTTCCCCTGTACCTGAGGCCACGAGGACCAAGGCAGCCCTCTGAGCTTCGTGTATGGTGGAGCCAGAGATCTGCAGCTGGCAGAGGAGTGGGCTGGGGATGCCTCCAGCTGTTGCCACTCTGTTATTGGGGGTTCCCTCCTGGACTGTTCCCCAGGAATGCAGATATACTGCTTCTCCTCTGGGACCCATATGAGCTGCATTTGCACCCGTGCCCAGGCCCTGAAGAGAGGATTCTGCAGGGATACCATGCTCCTACCAAGGGCAAACGGTGCAGAGCCTTCTTCCCAAGCAGTGATGGTGAGTCATGTAGAACCAGGCTGAGATGTTTTCTCCTCCCTGTGTGACACTCCAGTAAATCATATAAGATGTCCTGACAGCCTGGGCCAAGGCGACCCTGTGGCACGTGGGGCTCCTTGCATCCTTGCTCCTTTCAGCATGGGGACTCACACAGCCCTGGGAGTGGCTCTGGGCACAATGGTATGGTCAAAGAGTATTTCCTACTGGCACAGAGGGTAGTGGGCTATTCCAATGCAAGGCTTTCCAGCTCACTGGGGAGGGATTAAAACCAAGCTGGCATTTCCATGGGATTGATGAAAGCCTGGGTTTTCTGGCAACAAAGAGGTAAAAACTTCCTGTTCATCCACATGGCAAGCACTAATTGGCATTGAGAAACCATCTTCAAGCTCTGTGAGGAGCACAGCAAGGGGTCATAGGAGCTGCAAGGATGCTCTGGGGGAGTACTGAAATCATGACTGAAATCAGGAGTGTGGGTGCTGCTGGCCAGTCTGGCAGAGCATGGGATGGGCAGGTGGGGTGGGCAGGCTCTATGCCACTTCACCCATTTGGAGTTGAACAATCTCTGCCCATCATCTGAGACTGGCGGCGCTCCCTGCAAAGGCCAGGTGAATTTTGGGGTAGAGGTTCAGTAGGGACAGAGCTGGTTGTTTGGGTGTTTTCTGATATTTTATTTTATTTTATTTTATTTTATTTTATTTTAATAACCTATGCTTCCCTCTGGTGGGGAAGAATTGCTGTGCCAGGGGAAAAAAAGTCGATGGGTGCAATTAGACATGTCATACCACAGTGAAAAACCCTTCCTGGGTGCCCGCTGCTCTGACAGTGGCTGTGGGTGATGAGCCACCTGCCATGCCACCTATAGGTAATGTCCCTATGCCTGGAGCTTTGCACTTACCCACTTTCCTGCCTTCATTCCTAGCCTGTGATTCTCAACATGTTCCCAAGGTGTCCAGGGAGGTTCCTTTCCCTGCTGGTGTTAGGAATAACCCTGTTCCTGCTTGACCCCAGGTGAAATGGACCTCAGTGGGTCTCAGAGCTCTTGGCTCTTGCGCCACTGGAACAGAGGTCACGGGGCATCGCAGAGGCTTGGGGAGGAGGTAGGACAGCAGGATGTGGGACATAGGATGCTGGATCCTGTCAGGATCATCCCAGGTCAGGTGCAGATGGGGCAGCTGAATCATTGCAGAGGATCCATGAGGTGATGGGAGCCATCCCTCCTCCATGCGGTGGGCTCAAGGGGACACAGCCTCCCCATCACCTGTGTGCCTGCACACGAGTGTGTGTGTGTGTGTGTGTGTGTGTGTGTGTGTGTGCATGCTTCCCCTCCTCATCCTCACTTCTGTGGGGCTTCTCTGTGTTCCAGCTGGTGTTGTCAGTCATGGCAAGTACCAGGAATGTCTTGTTTTTAGTGGCATTTGAGAGAATGTATGAATACTCAAGGAGACATTACATCTTTTCCCTGAGACTTGTGAGCTGCCTCCCCACAGCAATAAACTCAATTTTTGAACATTTTGAGCCATAAGAAGTGCTTTTTGCTGTGAGTCCCTCTTTCCAGCCCTTTTGGGAAGGAGGAGCAGGGTGTGTGGGGGCTACCCCAGGGCTTGCCAGCACATCCACCCTGCCAGTTCAGAGCAGCAGCAGTGGGTTTAGCCTGAAGTGCTGTTGCCTAGCTCCTGCTGGTCCTGCAGGTAAACCCATTACTGGTGCCACCACAGACCTGGTGCTGATGCCCCAGTCCTCTGGCAGGGCTGCCTGGTGTGCTGCTGGAGATGTAACAGATACATCCCCCTCCAGGCTCATCCCTGGGGACTGAATGGTCACGATGGGAGCAGAGTGGGCTGCAGGTGTGTTTGTTTGGGATCACCCAAGAGCACATTGGACTCTCCTGGCTCCTCCTGGCTGGGTACCAGGCCTTCAGACTCTGAGCCTAACCCTAACCCTGCTCAGACCCTTCCCTCAGCCCAGTTCTTCTGCCCAGCCTCCTATACCTGTCCTCAAATTCCCGTGGTGGGCATGCAGCAGGTAGGCAGCCTGGGAGACTTTCTTGCCCTGGAGATCTGTGGCAGCATCTCAAGGAGCAGTGCCTGATTCAGCCCTTGCCTGTGGCCATCCTGGATGATACAGGAGCTTCTCCTTCAGCTGGTGCCAAGTTTTCCATGGTCAAAGATGAAAATGGAGGCTGGCCAAGCTGTGGAGATGAGATAAGCCTGTTCTGGATGCAGGAATCAAACACAGACCTGTGGCTCCAGCTGCCTACCTGAATGTGTCTGGGTGACAGGGGTCTGTTGGGAGAGTCTTGCTCACCTGCCTGGCCAGGGAAAAGCAGACCTGTCATCCCCAGATCCTTACATGCTGAGCTAGCTGGCATGGGGCAGTGCGATGGAAGAATGGTGCCTGGCTGCACCAGGACAGTCGGGGGCTCCCAGCAGCAGCCAGGGTGGACAGTCCTTCGAGGTTACATAGAGAAGGAGCTGTACTGATTAATAATGTCCCCGTGCTGCTTTTGGATGGGGTGAGTGGGGCTGTCTATCCCATCAGTGCTGGGCCAGTCTCCCACCTCGGAGAGAATACAAGCCTCCAGTCATCCTGGGACCAGGACCTGGCTGCCAATCCTCTTGGCTACGGCACCATAATGCACACCTTGGAAGATGGGTAGACAGGAGGAGCTAGAACATGACACACACACAGTGACCTCTCTTCTGGAGGGTGCATCCCAAACGCCGTATCCAGCTGCAGAGTTGTTGCGGAGCCAGCTGTGCTCCAGTGATGCCCACGTGGCTGACCCGCGCTGCCCCGCGCCCAGATCCTTCTGGGAGAGGACATCCTGTTCTGTGCGTGCCTCCGCACCTCACCTGTGCCCAGCTGCAGGCGGCGAGATGAGCTGGGGCCTGTAATGGCCAGCAGGGACGGCAGGCGCAGGGAAGGTGCCTGTCCCTCCTCACGGCGCAGCCGGCGCACCCACGGCAGGAACAAACGCGCCTGTGTGCAGCCACTGACACGCGTGTGTGAACAGAGGCACACAGAGACAGACACCCGTGTGTGAACAGAGGCACACAGAGACACAGACACACGTGTGTGTAAACAGAGGCACACAGAGACACAGACACACCCGTGTGTGAACAGAGGCACACAGAGACACAGACACGCGTGTGTGAACAGAGGCACACAGAGACACAGACACACGTGTGTGAACAGAGGCACGCAGAGACACAGACACACCCGTGTGTGAACAGAGGCACACAGAGACACAGACACGCGTGTGTGAACAGAGGCACACAGAGACACAGACACACGTGTGTGAACAGCGGCACGCAGAGACACAGACACACGTGTGTGTGAACAGCGGCACACAGAGACACAGACACACGTGTGTGTGAACAGCGGCACACAGAGACACAGACACACGCGTGTGTGAACAGAGGCACGCAGAGACACAGACACACGCGTGTGAACAGAGGCACTGAGAGACACAGACACACACGTGTGTGAACAGAGGCACACAGAGACACAGACACCCGTGTGTGTGAACAGAGGCACGCAGAGACACAGACACGTGTGTGAACAGAGGCACGCAGAGACAGACACGTGTGTGTGAACAGCGGCACGCAGAGACACAGACACACGCGTGTGTGAACAGCGGCACGCAGAGACACCGACACGCGTGTGTGAACAGCGGCACGCAGAGACACAGACACACGCATGTGTGAACAGCGGCACGCAGAGACACAGACACACGTGTGTGAACAGCGGCACGCAGAGACACAGACACACGCATGTGTGAACAGCGGCACGCAGAGACACAGACACACGCATGTGTGAACAGCGGCACGCAGAGACACAGACACGCGTGTGTGAACAGCGGCACGCAGAGACACAGACACACGTGTGTGAACAGCGGCACGCAGAGACACAGGCACATGTGTGTGAACAGAGGCACGCAGAGACACAGACACACGCATGTGTGAACAGCGGCACGCAGAGACACAGACACGCGTGTGTGAACAGAGGCACGCAGAGACAGACACGCGTGTGTGAACAGCGGCACGCAGAGACACAGACACACGTGTGTGAACAGCGGCACACAGAGACACAGACACACGCGTGTGTGAACAGAGGCACGCAGAGACACAGACACACGTGTGTGAACAGAGGCACGCAGAGACACAGACACATGTGTGTGAACAGAGGCACACAGAGACACAGACACGCATGTGTGAACAGAGGCACACAGAGACACAGACACACGCATGTGTGAACAGCGGCACGCAGAGACACAGACACACGCGTGTGTGAACAGAGGCAGACAGAGACACAGACACACGTGTGTGAACAGAGGCACACAGAGACACAGACACACGTGTGTGAACAGAGGCACGCAGAGACACAGACACACGCGTGTGAACAGAGGCACGCAGAGACACAGGCACACACGTGTGTGAACAGAGGCACGCAGAGACACAGACACACGCGTGTGTGAACAGCGGCACGCAGAGACACCGACACGCGTGTGTGAACAGCGGCACGCAGAGACACAGACACATGCGTGTGTGAACAGCGGCACACAGAGACACAGACACACGTGTGTGAACAGCGGCACGCAGAGACACAGACACACGCGTGTGTGAACAGAGGCACACAGAGACACAGACACATGTGTGTGAACAGCAGCACGCAGAGACACAGACACACGCGTGTGTGAACAGAGGCAGACAGAGACACAGACACACGTGTGTGAACAGAGGCACACAGAGACACAGACACACGTGTGTGAACAGCAGCACGCAGAGACACAGACACACGCGTGTGTGAACAGAGGCACGCAGAGACACAGACACGCGTGTGTGAACAGCAGCACGCAGAGACACAGACACACGTGTGTGAACAGCGGCACACAGAGACAGACACGCGTGTGTGAACAGCGGCACGCAGAGACACAGACACACGCGTGTGTGAACAGCGGCACACAGAGACACAGACACACGTGTGTGAACAGAGGCACGCAGAGACACAGACACACGCATGTGAACAGAGGCACGCAGAGACACAGACACACGCGTGTGAACAGAGGCACGCAGAGACACAGGCACACGCGTGTGTGAACAGCGGCACGCAGAGACACAGACACACGTGTGTGAACAGAGGCACGCAGAGACACAGGCACACGCGTGTGTGAACAGAGGCACGCAGAGACACAGACACACGCGTGTGTGAACAGAGGCACGCAGAGACACAGACACACGTGTGTGAACAGAGGCACGCAGAGACACAGACACACGTGTGTGAACAGCGGCATGCAGAGACACAGACACACGCGTGTGTGAACAGAGGCACGCAGAGACACAGACACACGTGTGTGAACAGCGGCACGCAGAGACACAGACACACGTGTGTGAACAGAGGCACGCAGAGACACAGACACGCGTGTGTGAACAGCGGCACGCAGAGACACAGACACACGCGTGTGTGAACAGCGGCACACAGAGACACAGACACACGCGTGTGTGAACAGAGGCACGCAGAGACACAGGCACACGTGTGTGAACAGAGGCACACAGAGACACAGACACACGCGTGTGTGAACAGAGGCACGCAGAGACACAGACACACGCATGTGAACAGAGGCACACAGAGACACAGACACCCGTGTGTGAACAGCGGCACGCAGAGACACAGACACACGCGTGTGTGAACAGAGGCACGCAGAGACACAGACACACGTGTGTGAACAGAGGCACGCAGAGACACAGACACACGCGTGTGTGAACAGCGGCACACAGAGACACAGACACACGCGTGTGTGAACAGAGGCACGCAGAGACACAGGCACACGCGTGTGTGAACAGAGGCACGCAGAGACACAGGCACACGTGTGTGAACAGAGGCACGCAGAGACACAGACACACGCGTGTGTGAACAGAGGCACGCAGAGACACAGGCACACGCGTGTGTGAACAGAGGCACACAGAGACACAGACACACGCGTGTGTGAACAGAGGCACGCAGAGACACAGGCACACGCGTGTGTGAACAGAGGCACACAGAGACACAGACACACGCGTGTGTGAACAGAGGCACGCAGAGACACAGGCACACGCGTGTGTGAACAGAGGCACGCAGAGACACAGACACACGTGTGTGAACAGAGGCACGCAGAGACACAGGCACACGCGTGTGTGAACAGCGGCACGCAGAGACACAGACACACGTGTGTGAACAGCGGCACTGAGAGACACAGACACACGTGTGGGTTCCGTGTGCTGCGGCAGCCGCAGCCGAGTTTCCATCCCCGCGGCAGCAGCCACTGGATGGCAGCAAGTCCCCGGCGCTGCCAGCGGTGCCACGGCGGAGAGAGCGGGGCTGGCAGCTGCCAGCGGTGCCACGGCGGAGGGAGCGGGGCTGGCAGCTGCCAGCGGTGCCACGGCGGAGGGAGCGGGGCTGGCAGCTGCCAGCGGTGCCACGGCGGAGGGAGCGGGGCTGGCAGCTGCCAGCGGTGCCATGGCGCAGGGAGCGGGGCTGGCAGCTGCCAGCGGTGCCCCGGCAGAGGGAGCGGGGCTGGCAGCTGCCGGGCGGGCACAGGCCGTGGGGAGAGGAGCCCTAGGGAGCGTGTGGGGACCAGAGATGGGCATCTGCTCCTCGGGGACGGGCGGGCACACCGGGCGGCCGGGAGTGTCCTGGTGCCGGGGTGTCCTTTACGGAGCCTGGTGCTATCCGAAGGTGAGGGATGACTGGCAGCGCAGCCGGGGAGCAAGGGCAGAGCCAAGGGGTGGCCCCGAGGCCAAGACAGACGGGCGTGGGACAGATCTGCTGCGCAGCCCAGCGGCGCTGGACATTCCCCAGGGTCAGTGGCACAGCACCCACCTGCCCAAAGGCGAGGGGTACAAGGTAGGTACCACAGTGTGAGGGGTAGAATCGTGCAATTGTGGGCTTGGCTTTTCTAAGTCTGAAGGGATTTTAGCCTGCTAGCAGTGCTAACAGTTTCCTAAGGGAAAAGTTCTCAAGAAAGCTTCTTCTCAAAACAATCTTGGCAAAACAACTATCCTTTCCCAAAACAGTCTTTCTCCAGGTGGGGTTTTGCTGTTCCTCTGGTTTCACCAATGGGGTTAGACAGGTGTTATTCCTATTCACCAATCATGTTAAGTCTGTATCGGAACACCTTATCAAAGGTGGTAAGAATTACACAATAAAGCCTTCTATACTCTTTGCCTTCTGAAATACTTGGAGTCTTTCATATTTCTTTTGTGTCCTACAGCAACAAAGAATCAAAATTTCTGTTGGCAAAAACATCTGAGGTCACTGAATCCAGCCAATAGCCCAGCACTGTCCTGGTGCTATTTGGCCCACAAAACCTCTTGAGCCTTTGATCCTAATTATTGTAGATGTAATGAAAGCACGCTGGCTGCCATCCCTGTGGTGGATGCTTGTGCAAACACCAGGGGGAATTAAATTGTCCTCCAGCAGATTCTGTAGCAAACACCTTCTGATTCTACAGATGGCCCTTGCACTGGAGGGTGTCTTTGCACAGGCACGAGCATGATACCCTAGCCTGATCCAGGTGTTTCACACCTCTCTGGCACTTCTGGACTTAGCAAGAGAAAATCGGGCTGTTGGCTGCAGGAACCCAGAGGAACATGGAGCTTCTCTGGAAATGCTTCCAGCAAATGATGGATGCTGGTGGTTCAGCTGCAGAGGGCTCTTTGGATGAGAGAATGAAGGCTCTTTGCCTTCATTCATCCATTGAAATGTCCTGGAGATAGTTCGGGGGGGACAAGGTGCTCTCACATCTGGGAAGGGTTGGGAAAGCACTCGGGGCAGCTGGAGCTGAGGACAGCAAGGATGAGAAGGATCCAGGCCAGCATGGCACAGTTGGTCCTGCTGGCAGCGGGATCACTTGTTCCCATGCTTTTGAAATCAGAAAGCCAGTCCCAAGGAGGTGATGGGGAGGAAACCAGTGAGGGAAGAGTTCTGTGAGCCACAGGACTTTTGCAAAGGGCGTCTTGTTCCCACTTGGATTTCTGGGTTTCTGGTCCTGCTTGGACTCAGGGAGATGCTGTAGTTCTCTTTCTCGGGTGATGTCCCTAAGCCTCAGACAGGAATTAATGGGCTCATGGATGGAATGTGAGTCTGAGGGGATTAGGAACATGTCACCTCTAACAGCTGCTGTGGGAACCAGGTACGTGAGCGGCTGCAGGAAGGCAGTGGGTGGGAGAGCTGTCAGAGTCCCACCTGGCTGCAGCTGTGTGGGATTCACAAATGCCCCCAAAGTGCTGGTGAGGTAACTGGGGCACTGGTGGGATTGGCACATTGTTAGCAGTGTGGGGATTGCAAATTCCAGGGCAAAGTAAACCAGGTAGCAACAGGCTGTGCTGTTATAGGCCACTATCAGCCAACTGGGAATTGCTCATCAGAAAGCTGGGGCAGAGCAAAAGAATAAACAGCATAAATACCTTAGGAATGAGGTAAAATTTGTTGTAAGTTTAATGTAATTAAATTAGTCATTACATAATGGTGAGACATGGACGTAATGATGCCCTTCAGGCCTGTCTTATGTGTGTGGCCTTTATGAGTAAGAGCTGCTGGGATCCCTCTGGGGCATGGGTGGGTGCATGAAGAGGGGAGCATCCACACTCCAAGTGATTGGACTTGTGTGCCTGAGCATGGCCTCTCTCACTCTCCAACAGCCAGGCTGGGTCTTCTCGGGGACAGGAATAGTCTCAGTACAAAGAAAGAAGGCGAGGCAGGATGCTTTCCTGTCAAAGCCTCATGGTTCAAATTCAAGCTCCTCTTCAAAAAAACAGAATGTCAAGGAACAGCACAGCTTCAGCATCGGTGGTCTCCTGGGAGAAATGTTAAAAGTGGGATCTTAAGCATCCAGTTTCTGTAACACAGGAAAGCCTTGAGTTGGTTGTGCTCTGATGGATTCCCCAGGATTACTTCAAAGGAGCCTCTCTCCCCAGCCCCCAGCTCATCACTGGTGTGAGGTTTCATCTGAGGAGCCAAGTCCCAGGGGACAGAGGGGAGTCCCTTAGGCCTTGGAGGGGTGGTTTTGATGTCAGCAGCACGTGCTAAGCCTCATGCTCAGCTCTTTCCATTTGGAATGCTGTGTAACAGCCTCCCTGCTGCTGTGCTGCCAGGCTGGCCTGAGTTAGTACCCTCCCAAGTTAGTACCCTCCCAAGATGGGCACCTTGGGAAGCTGGAAAGGATCTTTCTTACCTCAAAGAACTTCTTTCTTTGAGCACTGCTTTGGGAGGTGTGTGAGCTGGTGGTGGTCAGCATAGCAGGGAAAGACAGCCCTGGTCCCTGGAAGGACGGCCCTGGTCCCTGTCCCCCTCCCTGGAAGGACATCCTGCCTGATCCCTGTTTGCTCTGTGGGGTAAAAATAACCCCGCTTGTCTGCTGCAACCTGGTTTGTGCTAGACATCTTGCCAGGCCTCAATTTAAAACACGAGGGACATCAGATCCCAATCTGACACCAAATAAAAGACAGCTCAGCTGTACGTCTATTGGCAGTGTCCTGCCCTTGGCAGGCTTGGGAGCGTGGGCATCAGGGACAGCATGAAATGGGGGTGGCTCGTGGGTGGATGGTTGTCTCCAAGGGAAGATGGAGTTCCCAGACCAAGGCTGGTACTAGGGTGTGGATGCTGAATGTGAGAGATCAGGCAGCAGCAGCACAGTGTCTGTGAAACTAAGTCACATAACCTTCTCACACTGGCTTAAGAACCACGGCCTGAGAAATTGTGAGGAGGAATCCAAAGAGTCCTTGGAGAGGGAAGACAACTTTTGCCAGTGTTGTTTGTCTCCTTGTTGTTTACTTGCAAGAAGCGGTCGAGGGGTGCTGTTGCTAAAGGCCCAAAGATGGTGATGTGTTCGTTTGCTGCCCAATGAAATTTTATTCTCTCGTACCTTTCTATAAAAAGAGCACTTTGAAGAGCAAAGATCTCTCTCGCCTCTGAGCTGGAGAGTCTCATGTCGCTATTATCGCCGCCCCTAATAAGATAGCGACACTAGAGCTGTGGCCATCCCACATCCCAGGGCTGTGTCTGCAGTCAGCACGGCTCCTACCCACAGGAAAGGCCTTGTCCCCAGGTCTCCGCTCCTGTATTTCAGAGCTGCTGGGTTTTAAGCCCTTGCAACTTCCCAGCAAAGGAAATCCCTTTGCACCCTGATCTTTAGCTCACCTTTGAGTGCTTAGGGGAGTTCCTGGGGAGGGGGGTACCTGGGGAGGAGGGCACCTGGCTGAGAAATGAAGGTGATTTTTCTGCACTGTGTTCCTGTGGGCTCACATAAACCCATTCTAAATTTTCTGAGGGTCCAGAGACAGTAGTGAGGGAGAAGGGCAGAATTCAGCCTTCCCGTCAGAAATGGCTCTTGCTTGGATACACTGCCAAGCCTCCTCAGGGCTCATCAGGGATGGAAATAACCTGCTTTTCATTCTCCACTGCTTTCTTTCCATTAGCATCAAGTTTCAGCAGTGTGCTGGCACCATGAGCTTTGGCTTCTGCTGTCTGGGACACTCCTGTGTCCATGTGAAGTCCTGCTAACACTGACCTGGAGGGCACTTACCGGCAAGAGCATAAGGATGTGGACGTGAGGTGGCAGCAGACATCTTGCTGGGTGAGGGCTGTCCTTGGTCAAGGTTTGTTCAGCACAGATGGTTTTGTCCAATAGTTGCTGGTGCCTGACAAAGGCACACTCAGTATCAGGTGTGTCCCATACAAGGGACCTCAGTGATGATGACGGACCTGACACATCACATGTTGAGCAGAGCCTGGTCCCTCTTGCCCCTGGTAATGCTGGTGCACGGTCTAGGCACACCTTCCCAGTCTAGGACTTCTCTTGGCTCTCCCACATCTCCTGTTGCTGAGCAGGGTGTCACAGGCCATGCTGAAGCATGAGGACAGGCTCCCAGTCACCTCTGCCTCAGAGGTGTCCTTTGTGTGTCAGTGCCACTCCAGAGTCCCCCCTGCAGAGCTTCGTGCCTCAGCTCTGTCCATCCCTGGGGGCACATGCTTCTCAGGGACAGGCTTAGAAGGAAGGAGCTGGTGATGCCAGGAGGGAGATACCAGCTCCTGCTGCCAGCTGGACATCTCAGCACAGCCAGGACATGGCACCAGCTCCCAGCCCTGTGCCCCTACACCAGCCTGTGGTTCTGCTCCAGCCATCCCTTACTGAGTAACTTTCAGCCTTTTAATTAAATGCCCATGAAACACTCATTTGAGATGCTTAATTTAAAGTGATAGCTAATTAATTTTATGGGCCCTGGCCACATCTGTTTCATTTCTGAGTTAATGCCTGGGCTGTGCTAGTGGAGGTGCAGAGAGCAAGGCAGCCTCTGGCTCCTGGCACTGCCTACACAGTCCTAGCTGTGAGTGTGGCTGGTGGCCTGTGTGTGCCTGGTGGCCCTGTGTGGGGCTGGTACCTCACTTAACCTCCTTGCCAGGCTGGCTCTCCTTCCAGCCCAGCTGAGCAGGAGGGAAATAGCGCTGAGCTGAGCCTCTGTCCCAGCTGGTCCCGCAGGGCTGGACCCACATCCGTGCACCACATCCCAGGGACAGGCTCTGCTCCACAGCAGTGTCCCTGCTTCCAGGGACTGCCTCTGCATGACATTACCTCACCCTGCGTTTGTCAACCTTGCAAGAACCTTTTCCCCCACTTCAGGGTGGATTTAGGGCCAAAGAATTACTTTCACACAGTTGGCCTCTGCAATACCCCCAGCGCCATGGCAAAGACTCCCGTGACCATGGGAGCTTAGTGGAGCTTCTCCAGCAGCATCTCCTCAGCTTGGGGATGCTAAGAGCATTCTGCCCAGCCCTCCAGTTGCAGGGTGTCCTTGATTATGATCTCACTGGGGAAAACACAGAAGGGCAGGCAGCCTCCAGCTGCTCCCTACACCTGTGAGCCAAACGGCCACCAAAGGACAGCAGTGGCAGAGACCCTTGCTGCTGGCTGTGGGGAGGCTGGGAGCAAACACACAGGACCTGGAGAGCAGGGGTCCCCCCAGGAGCAGCCCAGGGCTGAATGAGGCATGGGGGGAAGCGGGGTGAGGAGGGTGTGTCTGTCTTTCCCATGATTCAGACCCACTGGAAAGGGGTTATGGATGGCTCTGGTGAAGGTCTGCAGGTGCTGGGGTTCAGCTGGGCCCCTTGGCATGGTGTCCCCATCCCTGCAGAGCTGCGTGCACTGGTGCCTGCCCACAGGGAACACAGATGGGTTGTTTTTGAGGGCCTGGCAGACCTGCAGTCTCCTGCTTTATGGTTGACTGTAAAGGGCCTGCTAAAAACTGTGATTGAAAACATGAATCATATCGCTAATTAAACAGCGTTACTCCATGCCAGGAAATCTGTCTCTTTTGTCAGGGTCTTTGTTTTTAAATGGGCATAACTCTCAGGCAAAACTAAAGATTGACTCCTGGACCCTTTATCACCAAGTAGCAGTGATTTATCCTGCGATTTACCCTGGCAACAGAGAAAGAATACAATTAATAATAAACATTCATTTCTAAGCCACAGTAAGCCTGAAAGTGTCTAAACATCCACCAGAGCAGCATTACCATTCCACAAACTGAGTTCAATTTGGCTCTGAGAGCATCTTGCCGAGGCCAGCCTGGTCTGGTGGGAGAGATCAGGGCACTTTGGGCACTGCACTTTCTGGCAGGATTGGTCAGCGGGGGGTTGTGTGCTCCCCCCACACCAGCTGGTGAGAATGGACAAGGAGGGCCACAAAGGGACTTATTCGTGCTTCAGGGCTTGTAGCCAAAGCATCAATTAATGTGATATCCCACTCTGCAGTGCACTGGTTCCTGCTGAGACCGATTTTGGGAAGGTTGGCTTGATGATCATATCCCCTCTGAATCACCAGGCTCTAAGCATGGACTAACTCAAGGTGGGAAGGAGGTTCTCTGTACAGCACAGGCTGCAGGAGGGGTATGCAGGTGCCCCAAGTCCCCGTCCTTACCAGGTCTTTGTTGACTGTGGCCGTGAGCCCTCTCTCCTCCTGCCCAAGCAAGCTGGGACTCATGCTGTCCCTGTGGGGGTGGTGCACTCACGCTCTTTGCAAAGAGCCTTGAACTTGTGCATGAGAGTAAATCCCTGCAAATACTGCTTGCAAATTTCTTTCCAGCTTTGGAAGAGCTGGAGGACCATATCAGGATGCTAATATCACAATGGTAATGTCACTGTGGCTGCAGCACTATCCAGGTACAGTTGCCCAGGGTGGGCTCTTCCTGGTGGGGTCCTGTGGTGGGACCCAGTTTCTGCCAGCCCCTGGTCCTAAGGTTGTACCTGGTCCTGCCATCTCCCAGGAACAGCCTCATCCCTGATTCCTGTGCCATTTGCTTGTGGTGCCTCATTGGTATTTACAGAAGGTTCCCAGGGAGTTACCTCACATCCAACGATCTGTGAGTCAACATTGACAGAGCCTTCATGAACACAGGAACAAGGCACCAGCAAACAGTGGCAGAGGGCGTTCACACCAGGAAGATCCTCTGCAGCATCTGCACAAGGCAAGGGAGAATGTGGAGCAGCTCAGACCCATGGGTTCTGCAAGATACTCATGTTACTACAATGAGGAGGAAGAAACCCCAGTCCTGGAGCTCCTGCCCCTCAGCCTCCTGTCTCTGAGTGGATTTATTTGTATTCGTGTCTTTGCAGCAGCTCAGCAGCTCAGATGAGCAGCCCACAGCAATGTGCTTGCAGTCATGCAGAATGGACTCAGCAATGCCAGCAGAAAGGATCGTTATGGAGGGGTGAGACTCTGGGATGCCAGAAGAAGCTGCTTACAGCTTGGGCTTGTAGCACAGCTGTTGTGGAACATATCCCCAGATTGGCTTATCCACTGTAGATGTGGCCCCAAGGCCCTTGTCTTATTTTTCAGAGTACCAAGTAGGGATGTCGATGCCTCAGGATTGCAGGGTTCATTGGGATGCTGGTGGTCCATCCTTGTGCACTGCTGTGCCTGTGTCCATCACTGCTTGAAGGCTGTGGAGTGACAGAATTCCTCTCTGATCTGTAGAAGGCTTGGGGCTCCATGAAGGATCTGCAGAGAGGACTACAGGGCATGCTGTGTCCCCCACTACCTGTTTCTCCTGAAGCAAACCAGGTTGGGATCTCTTCCTCACAGCCCAAAATCCCAGCACTGGCCCAGTTATGTTCTGCTGGCTTCAGGACACGGGCACTGGAAAGGAAGGATGGGTGTTTGTCATTGCCAAAATGCTGTTAATTGGCCACTCAGACTTCCCCTGAGCCACTCCAGTCCTGGGAGAGTTTGCAGGGAAAGCCTGGAACTACCACTCAAGCCCTCTTTGGGACCTGGGGTACAACTCCAATCCCATCCAAGAAGGGATGTGGGGAGCAGCCCCCTCTTGTCACTGCCCTGGGTGTGACTGGGCACCTTGAAGCTCCTACTGGGGTCTAATTCACCAGGCAGCACAGGAATCAGGGAAGGGTTTGCACCCACATCCACACCTACATCTACACATACACAAGTGATTTGTGCTGTGACACACCATGGCCAGTGGCAGGGACAGGTCTGTGCTGCTGAGCAGAGGGATGAGCGTGTCTGGCTGCAGAGCATGGCTGACCTGGGGCTCTGCAAACCAGCTCTGCCATTCCAGACATGCTGGTTTTGCTATGAGTGTCTTTATCCAGAGACAGCAAACGCTGATGAGATAATTAGAGCAAAACATGGAGTGCAGCAGGAGAGCACTCCCCTGCACTGCCAGGAGCTGTGATGTGTTTGGAGTTGCCCTTCCCACAGAACCAGGAAGGTCTCCTGCATATGTGCTGATCTAAAACCTGCTCCCTGGTTGATTTTAAGTGAGTGGCAGGAAGAAAACAACTTTATTACCTTGAAAAACCACCATCTCTCATCACTTCTGCCACAAGGCAGATGGGCACTGCTGAGAGTGAGAGCCACCTCAGAGGCGGGCAGTGTTTGGGGGGAACTGGAGAGAGAGCTGGCAGTGCCCCAGGGCAACAGAGCTGTCACCACCAGTGCAGGGAGCTGGGGGTCTCTGAGTTGTGCCTGGGCTCCCCAAAAAGCCCTTTCAACACTTTATTCCCTTTCAGCTGAATTGCCCCCAATCTTCAGTCCGTAGACAATTTGTATCCCTGCCAGATGATTTCTCCTCCTTTAAGCAAAGGGTTTTCAAGGAGATGATTTTCAAAACCCATTTGTATAGTAAAGAATAGTAGATGAGAATATCATTGACACCACAAAAGCCTGGGGAAAGATGTGAATGATGCTGGGAAGGTTTTTTTTAGGTGAGTAGACACTCAGAATTGCTTTGCCAGTGTTTTCAAGGCATCTTGCTGCTGCTGTTTATCCACAGTATGCTCTAGGTCACCTGTGATGACCCTGTAGGCCTCAATTCTTGTCCCCCAAACACACAGAGGGATTTAACAGAGAAAGTTTTAACAAACATTTCTGATGATCTTAACAATTTTTTGCTGTCTGGGAGATCCAGCACAGCCAGTACATCAGTGTCTCCTGGCCAGAGAAGGCAGGCAACACGACCCACTTTTTTTTGGCTTCAACTAATGAAACAGCTCAAGAGACTGTTCAAAGAGTCACAGTCACCGAGGAGTCACTTGTGTTGCTCTAAGATAGGTCTGAGGTGAGAAGGGAGGTTTGGGAGCCTGGAGCTGATGACATCCCAGTGTGCTGGTGAGGGCTGTGAGGGCTGTGGGGCCCTGTGGGTCTAGGGATGAGTACAGGCATGATGCTGTGCGTGGCTGTGGATGATGCTGTGCATGAAAAGGCAGGATGCTCTGTGGGGTGCAGGGGGGATGTGGCTGCAGAACCAGCTGGGCTGGGCTCTCTGGTCTCAGGGTGCTGGCAGAACCAGCCTACCTCGTGTTTTGGGGACCTCTGCAGCCCAGTGCTCACTTTCTCCCCTTCCTCAGCACCTCATCCCATCTCTGTTGTGATTGTGCCGGTCTCTGGCTGTTTGAAGCTCTTTTCCAAAGTGTGCTGTCAGGCTGGTTGTGGTTTGAAGCAGAAGCTCCTGACACACCATTGGCACGTGGTGGATAGAGTCTGCAGGAGCCATGGGAGATGTGGTGAGATGCTGCAGGAGCAGATTTGAGCTGGAAGCGAGCTGGAAGCCCCAGTAGTGAGGAGGGGGCTCCATGCAAGAGCTCCAGTGGCTCCATCCCCTCAGCATCCTGGAGCAGGAGCCAGCTGCTGGGACACTGAGAGTCTGGGCTGGGGCTTGTGGAAGAACTACAGCAGCCATAAATCCCCAACAATGGCCTCTCTGTTGGTGAGAGCCCTCACTCTTGCCCTTGCCTTCACTCTGCACCCGCTTGTACCCCCATGGGGACTGGTGGTAGGTGGGGACAGCTTTGCCTTAAGACCAGCCCTGCTTGGAGGGAAGGTTCCTGCACCTGCAGCACTGGGAATTTTGCTGCCCTGTTTCTGTGCTCCCAGCAGGTACCATGGGCTCCCTGGAGCAAGAAGGGTGGCTTTGGTTCTTCTCGTGCTCCTTCCTGCACAACAGCACAGATCTGGGAAAAGTGGGTCAGTACAGGGGTGAGATGTTCTGGTTCCTCTCTTCTGGGCTTTAGCCCTCAGCAGCTGGGAAGCCTGGCATCCTCTGGTAGCCAGAGCTGTCTGTGGCTCCTTGTGGAGTGGGGGAGATGGAGGAAGAACAGCAAGTTCCAGATTAATCGCAAGTTCAATGACTTTGTACATGAATATTTAATTATCTACATCTGCCATGAATATGCATGATATGCAGATGCCAATGGCAGCCAGCAGTGAGGCGGGTATAGGCAGGAGTGCAGAAGAGGGCTGGAGTGGGAGGAAAAACTGGCACCAGCAGCACCATCTCCCAGGGAAGCCATGTATCCCTGCACTCTGGCACACAGGAACCCCCGATGGAAGGAGCTCTGGGACTGCAGGGGACAGCCTGGGGCACGCACTGTGGCACCTGGGGTGGTGTTTAACACGCAGAGTGTCACAAACACACAGGGGTGCTATGTGACACCAGGGACGGTGTGTGACACCAGGGGCAGTGGGTGCTTGCCTTGGTGAGACCTGCTGGCACACACACATCTGCACTGTGCAAGGTGGGCTTGTTCCTTTCAGCAGGGAGAAGCAAGGACACATTGAGGACTTTCCTTGTGTCTGAGAATGTATTTCTCAGTACCTCTGTCTTGGTTTGAAAGACAGGTATCTGCTAGGGAGAGGCGGGGCCTCTCTAAGAGTGGGGAATTCCAATCCCTTCCCTCCAAATTGTTATCATTTAGGAGATTAAAAAGGCTTTTCAGTCAGAGCTATGGGGAAAGGAATAACAGTTCTTTACTAGTAAATATAACAAAGCAAACAAACAACAACTACAGCATTAATAATAAACAGAACCAGGAACCTCGAGGGGCTTTGTTTCACACAGCCCGGGGCAGTTTGATCCCTTGGGACCCCGAGAGCACCAAGCTGGAGCAGTGGAAACTCCGGGGCTGGTGGCTGGAATGGCGAGGGTCCCCAGCAGCCAGGGGGGTGACCCCAGCAGGCAGGGGGGTGTCCTGGCAGGCAGAGGGGGGGTGTCCTGGCAGGCAAAGGGGGGGTGTCCCTGGCAGACAGGGGGGTGTCCTGGCAGGCAAAGGGGGGGTGTCCCGGCAAAGTGAGCGGTGCTGAAGAAGCCACAACAGCTGGACAGGGCTGGCCCAGCTCCAGCAGGGCAGGCGAGGAGCTCCCAATTCCTGGGCACAAGAGCAGATGATGGAGGATGGTAGAATTCCCAGGACCAGATTTTCTGTTGGCAGTGGACTCCTCCCGCAGCAAGCAGCAGCCTGACCGTCCTCTCCGATGCCGAGAGCAGGAAGAGAATGCTCAGCTCCCCCAGCCTTGTCCTTTTCCCTCCCCCAAACTTATGTGATCTTCCCCCTCCCTCAGCCACTTCTTTTGTGTGGGTCAAGCACCCTCTCAGCATCAGTATTTGGTCTCTTAGCAACTTATGGGGGGAAAATTCTATAGGGAATAAAAAACCAAAACCAAATCTAACCCCCAACGGCTTCTCAAGGACAGGATCTCTCAAAGAGCTCCAGAGATGCCCCAGGTCACCAGCAGACGGTCTACACCCCAGCTCAAAGCATTGCTGCCAGATAAGAATAATCTCATAGGAAGGAATTCTTCCCTGGGAGGATGCTGAGGCCCTGGCACCGCATGCCCAGAGCAGCTGTGGCTACCCCATGCCTGGAAGCGTCCAAGGCCAGGTTGGATGGGGCTGCAATGGAACAGATGCAAGGTCTGGCAGGGAGAGCCTTATCTCCAGTTCCTGTGGGATTGTTGTGGTGATTAGTGTTGCTGGGGCCAGGCTGACAGAGGCAGGTACTGGGGTGCTGTATATCTGCCAGCACGGAGCTTTTTATTACTTGTAATTACACCATGAAATAGCTGTGCTTTTTTTTTTTTTTTTTTTCCTGGCATTAGGAAAAGCCATTATGATATGAGGACAAGGCTGTCACTCTGCTTAATTTTCTCATAAAGAACACCATCAATGACTGTTGGTGGCTCCTGGGGCAGAGGGGCCATGGTGGAACCACATTTCTCCACAGTCCCCTGCCTCCTCCAAAACCATCTAGCGCTTGGGCATCACAGTGAGGTGGCTCTGTGCCAGCCAGGTCTGTGCCATGGCTGGCGCTGCTTCTCCTAAGCTTTCATGAGAACAGCTCAAGAGGAACAAAAAATACTGCCTCAGATTTTCTGGAAGGATTATTTTGTTTTAAAACAGCATTTCACATCAAAATACATGAACTATGTATTTTAGATTCCTCCCAAGAAAGAAGCAAATATTCCACTCAGCCTAGGCTTTGGTATGAATGTGGTGGTGAAGAGCCAGTGTCTCCCCAGTTTCCACTGGATGGGGATGTGCAGGGAGAAGCTGGGTCTGGAAGGGACTCCCAGCCGTTCCTAGAGGGTGGGAGGGGGGCTTGTCTGCCAGCACTGCAACACTGTGCTGCTTTTCCATCTCCAGACCCTGTTTGAAAAGGATTAGCTTAGAACGTCAAAAGCACTTGCTTTACGTGAGTGTCTGATGTTCCCTCAGGCTGGCTGTGTTTGAGCATACGGAATACAGAAGAGGGAACACGTGTGTGGCATCAGCACTCCACAGGGGATCCTGCTGGGCAGTGTATTCGCTCCATGGCCTCTGCTGCGCCCACGTGGACTCCCAACCAACAGAGTGATGCAAGGGTTGTGGTGGAACTCAGGGCTCATTGGTGGCTGCTGCCATGGCAGAGGGTCCCACAGACCCCGCCGTGGTCATTCCTGCCATCCTCCAGCCCCTGTCTCGCCCAGTCCCACCGGGGAAGGCGTCTGAGGGATCATTGTCAAAGGGACCCTTGGATTAGGTTTCCTTTTCCGTGATGCTTTTGCCAAGATATAATAGGCAGTATTGGCACTGAATGAGTTTCTTGGATTTTTTAAAACACTTTGTTTCCCTGCACTACACTGACTGCAGCAGTAATCTTCCGTTCTGAAAAATCATTTAATATTTCTGAACCCACTGTTTTCACAGATTCATTCTCTGGAGTCCTCGTGGTGTCCTGTCACATATACATCCTTTCTGTAGAACAGCAGTCTTTGAGAAGGAAATAAATTACATCCTTACAGTTCTTCAAATAACAGGAGTTGCTCTGTGAGTTATGGGATTATATCTCCTCCTTTGAGGTTTATATACAAAATGCTGTTGCTGAGGGATGGACACAAAGGGGAAAAGGCATTTGCCACAGAGTGAGTGCCTGCCTCAGGGCTGGCAGCAGCAGCTGACAGGGTGAGCCTCAAAAGGCTCAGAAGGACCCTGGGATGGGGCAAAGGCAGGACCACAGCAGCTGGCAGCTGCATTCATCAGCCTTGTGGAGCTGCATGAGCCCTGACTGTCAAAAAGCCTGGAATGATGCAGAACTCCAGTGCTGAAGGATGTGGGGCCACCTTCCCCCAGAGACGTGCCTGTGTGACCTTGTAAGGATCCAGTGAGAGGACACACTGTAAGAAGAACTTGCCTTACTGCTTTGCCCAGTCAGCTTAAACCCAAATCCTCTGCAGTCTGTTTGGGGACTGTCTTGGTTTTGAAAGACAGTTGTCTGCCAGGAAAAGCTAGAGCCTCCCTTGGAATGGAAAGTGTAAACCCCCTTCCCTCTAAATTATTATCATTTTGAAATTAGGGGCTTTCAGGCAAAGATAGGGGAATAGGAGTAACAGTTCTTTACTAGGAATTTAAAAAAAAGAAAATTACAAATGTAGTAGTACAAAAAAACAAGTACAAAAATCCTGGAAAAACCCTGACAGAGTCAGGGATATGACCTGGCACCCTGTTGGTCAGGGTGTTGGAAGCAGTCCAAATAAATCCTCCTGGAGTAACGGATGTGGTTCTGTGGAGTAGAGATGATCCTGTAGAAAGTCCAGTGGTGGTGAGATGGGTCCGGTCTTCCTCCGGGAATCCAGTGGAAAAACCGGATCCCCTGTGTCCTTCAGTCCCAGTTTTCATCCAGCTGGGAACAGCTGGCTCCTCCCCACTGTGTGGAGCATCTCCCAATGGGATGATGGAATGTGTCATGTCACTGGTGGGCCCTAATGGCCCATTATCAGCAGATGTCCCCCTGGAGGATGGAGGGGTGGTGAAAGAGATAAGAAACACTGCCCCACCTGGGTTTAATGGCTGGGCCATTATCAGAAGGCCTCCTCCTCCTTCGCCCCTGGAGTTACAAGAGAAGGATAAAACATCTCCCAAGAAACAGCTTTCAACAGCTGAAATAGAATACACATTTTTAGGTTACATAATCTAAGACATAATCACACCAATGCTGCATCAGCACAGGACAGGGAGGGGACAGGCAGGAGACTGAACGGAGTCAGTGTTGATGTTCAGTGGGAGGCCTCTGGCCTGAACCAAGGGCCTAGCCTTTGCTCCTATATTTAATCTATCCCGAAGGGAAGCAGGGAGGGAGGGCAGGATTTTGCAGCTTCTCTGGCATGTGCAGGTTCTCTTCCTGCTTTTGCAGCTCTGTGTAAATAAACAAATCAGTGCAGCTGATTTTCTGGCCCAGATCCTCTGGTGCCCTGGTTTGCTGCATGTTCCTATCTGTGAGAGGCAGTTGGTGAAGGACAGTGCACCCATGGGTGACCAGATTCCCTGTGTGACCAGGATAGCAGGGTTCTTGGGTCAGACCAGTGATTTGGGGTATGCTCAGGGAAGTGTGAAATGGATTAATGGCACAGTGGCACTGGGGTCGTGTCTGGAGCTATGCTGTCCTCTACACCTCTGCCTTGGGAACGAGGATGTCCAGGAAGGCCTCCAGCATCCCGTGAAAATGCAACAACAGCATCTGTGGTGCTCAAGTGTGGTTAAAAGGAAGAACACAGGTGCTTCCACCCCTGGAAGACTATGGAAGAGGAGGAAACACGCTCATCACCAAACTCTCTTGAAAGTGGTGGGTGCAGAACTACCTGCACTGGTGCTGCAAAGAGCCCACCTGCAGCACAGAGCCACTGGCCCTGAGGCATTCAGAGAGCTCACTGTAATACATGGCATAAATAAATTCGTGCTGAAACTAATCTTGTCTGATAAAAAAACGACATGAATATTCATCTGGGAGATGCATATTCCAGAAGATTTTCATCCAACAAGATTACATCGAAACCAGCATGAATATTCGTCTGGAAGGAGTGCATTCCAAGAGATTTGTCAGGCGCTGCAATGAAGACAGAGACGTGTCCCAACATGCAAGAGAGGGCAAGACCAACAGAAGAAGAAGAGGACCCCGAAAGGCCTGGGAGCACATAAAAAGGACTCTGTGATAGCAGCATTTTGTGAAACACCGTGAAGCAGTGCTAAAGCCGCTCCCTGTCTCACCCGGTACCGTTTGCCTGGCACAGGGCCAAACTGATTTTTGCTTGTGGCTTTTTACGATTGTACTTTTACTATGGAGTAAATTCTTTATATTAATCAAATTGGCTATCCATTTATAACATCACCATGGAACCTGTCCACCTCATTGGGGTGGTGGAGAACAGGGCTCCCACAGGGCCCAGGGGCTCCTGTCCCTGCGCCCAGAGCCAAGCTTCCAGCCCAGTGCCACCAGCCCAGTGCCACTGGGGTACCAAAGACCAAATCCATGAGACCTTTCCCAGCTGGTAGAGGTCGCCCATGGACCAGAGGGGATCACACTGAGGGGACAGACTGCAAGGAGACCTTCTCCTTGACTCAGTGTTGCCCAAGTGCGCT
Source organism: Hirundo rustica (assembly GCF_015227805.2). Taxonomy (NCBI): domain Eukaryota; kingdom Metazoa; phylum Chordata; class Aves; order Passeriformes; family Hirundinidae; genus Hirundo; species Hirundo rustica. The sequence continues at coordinate 362,381 of NC_053470.1, forward strand.
GTCAGTGAGCTGGAAGGAAAGAGGCATTTTCAGGCTGCTGGAGTTTCAAACATCAGTAGGAACAGGGCAGGTGTTCAGTGTGGTGGGGAGCCAGAGGGAAGCAGGCTGGCCAGTAATGTGGGTGCATCTCCACTCTGTGCAAGAGGATCCAGCTCCTCCTCTCTTTGCTCTGGAGCCAGGATGCCTGCGCCTGCCCAGTGCATGGCAAGATGCTGAGGGGTCAGGAGAGGCTTCAAAGCCAGAGACAGGAGGGTGGGCTTGTCAGAAGGACTCACATCAGTCTGCACGAGCACAGACACACGTGGCAGGATGGATGTGCCGGGGCTTGGCTGCAGCCTGTCGCTGGCTGACCATCTGCATCACCACTTTCCAGACCGCTGCCTCGGCGTTTTCCCAGCGCCTGCTCCCGTGCTCTCAGACTCACCTCCTGGTTCTGTCTCCTCTGGAGCTGAAGCTCCATGGGCAGAGGCCCCATTGGCTGGAGGAGCACAAACTCTTGCTCAGGGACAGCAAGACTCCCTAGAAACCCATCCTCTGGAACACAGGAGCTGCACGCGGGGCAGAACTGCTCCCTGTTGCCAGAAAACATGCCTGGGAGGAAAAAGCAAGCAGCCCGCATGACCTTAGTGCAGGGAGAAAGGTCCTGCTAGGTCTGGGAAGGGGTTGACATCTGAAAAGTGCATCTCTGGCCTCCAGTAGCATCATGTTCTCTCACAAAGGTCTTTGAGACCTTTTATTCAGAGATTGGACACAGGTGGCTACTGTGTCCACTGCGCTATCAGGGAGGGCAGCCAGGGGGTCCAGGAGGCAGACAGTGGTGCCACTGGTGCTTTTGGTGCCAGGCAGAGCAGCTCAGGGTGATGACACCTGCCCTGGGGCTGTGCTGTGTGCCGCAGCAGCACAAATGATCTGTCTCTCCTGCTGCTCTCTCAAAGCCAGTCACTGTCATCAGAGCCACCAGCACCGAGGAAATCAAAAGTCTGGGGAACTGCTGGGGTGGGCATGCTGGGGATGCTGTTTAAAGGGTGGAGATGTTGTGCTTTACAGCCCTTACTGCTAGGATCAGCTGCTTTCCCAGCACTAACAGTCAGTGATCCCTTCAATGTCAGGGGAAGGAAGAAGAGAATGGGACAGAGTGGGGAGAAAGCCCCACACTGGCCTCTTGCGGGTTAAATCATGCCTGGGCAAACCTCTGCTCCCCAGCATCACAGCTGGGGATCACAGTGGATAAATCACTGCCATAACACTGAATATCCCATCACTTTTGTTCAGGAGCAGGGAGCAAGGAGCAAGAATCTATTATGAGAGGCCTCTCAATACTGTGTGCTTCTCCTCATTTGCTTGCAGCTCCTACCCAGGACTGGCTGCTGGGTGATGTGGTGGGAGGAGGTTTCAGGTGACTGGGACTGGGCAGCTGTAGCCCATGTGCTGCTCAGGTAGCTGAGTTCCTTCACAGCTGCCTCTCCCTCTGGACAGGGGTAGAGGTGACCCTCAGCTCAGGACCTGTGCTAGAGTTTGGCCCAGCTCCAGCCCATGGGCAGCTCGCAGCTCCAGACTCTGGGCTGTGAAGGGTCCAGGAAGGGAGGGAATGGGGTCAGTCCAGAGCAAGCCCTGCTCACAGTCCCCATCTCCTCCCTGTCCTTGGACTGAGCCAGTACAGAATGAACCAAACTGAGAAATCGGACAGCTGAAAAATAACTCCTCTTTCTTGCCTTTCTTCTTCTTTGGGTTATTTCTCAGCTGGATTTGTCCTTGCCCTGGTTCACAATGCTTTGCCACTGCAGCTGGTCACAGAGGACTGGGGACAGCAGAAAACAAACTCCTCAAACTGTCCCTGGAGCCACGGGAGGTCTGTGCCAAGTTGTGCCAAGAGGGACACGGGCATGGGCTGGGGGCCAGTGTGGTCACCCCAGGGCTTTCCAGCCCAGCTGACATCCAGCCTCTTTCAGACAGCGTGAGAATGCAGTGGGAACTCCAGAAGGGATAGGAGGCTCTGGATCTGGGCTGTAGGCAGAGGCAGAGCAAGCCATTGCCCGAGGGGCACAGACAGCAAACTTTGGCACCCTGGGGTTTGTACCTGTGGCTGCCCCGTGCCTGCATGTCTTCAAGGTGAAGATGGACGGGACTTGGAGCAACCTGGTATAGAGTACAGTGTCCCTGTCCATGGCAGGGAGGTGGAACTACATAAGCTTTAAAGCCCCTCCCAAACCAAATCAGTCTGTGATTCCATGATTTTATGATTTATATAATGGGATTTGCACCCTGGACTATTATTTGTACCCCAGGGAGTCTCTGTCTGAGTTTTCAGACATCCAGCCAGAAAACAGGAAAATTGAAGTGCCCACCACCAGAAGCATCCTTCCCCTGACTGCCTGTGGTTGATGCCAGTCACCAGTCACCCACCCATTGTGTGAGTGACTCTCACTTAAATTTGATTGTATTTTATGGCTGGAATAATCTATATGTGGTTTAATTTCCTATCTAATTGCAGCTCCAAAGACTTAGTCAGAGCTGGGGAAGGTTTGAGGCAGAGTGACAAACATTGACCCCTCTTCCCTAGAGCCCATCCTGCCCTGAGCTGGGTCCCTCAATGGCACATCCAGGGACCTCACGCAGCCAAAAGAAAACCAACTGTTTGTTACCTGGACAAAGTATCTGCTCAGCTAGGTATGCAATGGCTGGTTTTGTCTCCCAGACACAAGGTGACTCCTGACCGAGAGGTGCCAACCGTCCTGCTTCTGCTCCTGCTCTGACAGTGTGGCCAGGCTGGGGACCATGGGAACCTCCTTCCTTCCCATGGCACTGGGGAACTCCTCACATGTTCCCAATGTTTGTGTTTTCTCAGAGAATTCAGTGAGGGGATTAGATGTGAAGAATAGATCTGCCTCGGAAAGGGAGGTATTACCAGGATGGTGATCTAAAAGGAGTCAGCAGAAACAACCAGAAACCAGACACTGGAATTAAACCTAATTCTTTTTTGTTTTAACTCTGGCTACTGGCATTATGCTGCAAAGCAGCTGCCGTGCCTTGGGAAACCAGCTCTCCTGTATCCTGGTGGAGAGCGATCACTGCCAGGAGCACAGCAGCACCAGTAAAGCAGCACCAGTAAAGAGGACTGGTTTTTGGACTCTCATCCCAGTTCATTGATACTGGGTGTTCTGCTAAACCAAGGATGTGTTTTCTGGGAACAGGAGCAGCATTTCTAGCAGGCTCCCTGTGCGTGGGGAGCTGTTGCCGAGGTTCCCTGCCTGGCCCTGGCTGCAGTGCAGATGTGTGGGATGGCCAGTCTGACACAGCAGCTCCACATCCCCTATCTCGCTGTGCCAGGATCCAGTGTGCAATGAAACAAACCCAGCACGGGTGAGCAGCAGAGCCAAGGCCAGAACTCCTGGGTTTGCCTTTGATATGTGTTTATTTCCAAAGAACCTGGCTTGAAATAAAAAACATGGACAGAGGAGAAAATGTTTTTAATTGCAGTGGGTCTGGTCTCCTCTGGTATTACCAGCACTGACAGAGATTTGGCCTTCCATGCAGGCTACTGTTAGGAAAATTAATGCACGAACACCAGAGGTTTATGTCCAAAAAGGAGACAGAGAGGAGTCCTTTTACTTTATTCGAATAAAGGAAGAGGCCATGGGGCATTTCCCCTGGGGTCTCTCAGCTTTTTGGAGGACTCAGCCTCCTTTTTATCCCAATTTCCCAGCCGCATTTCCCTCTCTCTTTCCCCATTGGCTGAGGTACTTGAGAGGTACAGACTTCCCGAAATGCCTAAGACTTAAGATTCCCCTTTTAATGTATAACCCCCCTAATTTTTAATTTCTATGGGATTTATGGGTTTTCCCCATTGTTGCTTTCATCTTTCAGTATTTAATTTCATTTACAAACAAACCGTAGGTCTGTTTGTAAAGGCAAGTTATCTTCTTTTCCATTCATCAATCAGTAGAATCCTTCCCATTGTTTCTCTTATCTCTCGGTGCTAGTTTTATCTACCATCAGACTCAGGGCTTGTTTGTAAAGACAAATCTCATTCCCCTCACTCCCCAGCAGATTCACAGCCCTCCCTGTTCCCCACTGCCGTGGGATCTTGCTCTGGTTCCCAGCACCTCGTGCCGGCCCAGCTGTGCCTGGTTACGGCGGTGGGAGCTTTTCTTGGGAACACACAGCTGAGTTTCTCACCCCTGGTGGCATTTAGCTCCCCTGTCCTCCTCCTTGCACTTCCCTGTCCACTCCTTCCAGGGGTGGAACGAGATGAGCTTTAAGGTCCCTTCCAACCCAAACCATTCTATGACTCTACGTCCCCAGAAGCATGTGGATAATGGGGCTTGTGGGCATCACCTGACTCAGAGATTTTGGGAGCCTGGTTGTGCCCGGTCCCCAAAGCCACAACCCTCATTGGCCACGTGTGAATCAGCATGGCCCCTGGCTGGGTCTGTGCCTCAGAACTGAGTCAGATGGTGGCACATCCTAGGTCCCTGTGGCCGTGGGGCAGTGTCAGGGCCGATAACGTGGGGAGAACCTGCTGTGTGCCAGTGTGGAGCTGCAGGGCACAGCCCCACGCACACGGCTGGGAGCAGTGCCTGGGAGGGCAGAGCAGGCACCTGCAAATGTTCCACAACCAACAGCAGTGGAGGAGATGAGGAGCTGGGCATGCATTGCTTCAGACATGCTTCTGACAATTTTCTGGCTCCAGACTGTTTCAGATTTAGATGAAAGAAGTTGAGCTATTTATTCCTGGTGCACAACTGCCTGGGCCTTGTGAGGCCAGGGGGATGATGTGAAAGTTAGAGAATTATTTTGTATGAATGTTTTTTGTTGTTTTTCTCTCTTTCCCTAAGTCCCTGAGGATTTTCAGCTTTTAATTCTGTCCTCTTGTGTGGAAGCTGCATTGACCAGCTCTGTCATGTCAATAACCCATGTCACACAGTGACCTGGAGGGCTCGTTGGTGTTGTGGAACACAGCCGCTCATCCTGGTGCAGTGTGGAGTGCTGCTTTGAGGAGGCTGAAATCTCATCTCCCTCCTTTTGACCAGAACCTAAGTCTCCTCCCCTAGAATACCTGATAAACCCAGGAGCCTGCCCCTGCTCGCCCTCTTCATCTTCCCCTCTCTTTGCTCTCACCCCCGGCCCGGGGCAGGGGGAAATAAATGGATTCTCGTGCTTACAACAAAGACTTGTCTCTGTTTCCCTGCAGGTGGCTGTGACCTCCCTGGACACGATGGTCACTGCTGCCACACGACACAACAGTGTGGGGATCCACTTCCAGAGCTGTCTTCTCAACTAAACTGACCAGGGTTCACAGGATGGGAGCAGCTGAAATGCTGAGGACTGGAAAGAATGATCACTGTCAGAGCAAGCTGAGGATCCCCACGAGCTGCTGCCTTGCAACACAGCAGCAGTGCTGTGAGAACAAGCTGCAGCGAGGGGCTGGGATCCAGAGGAGCAGAGGAATATGTCAATCTCAGCACAGTGAGCAGTGAGACAGGCACTGAGAGTGCCCTGGAAAGCCACCTTCCAAGCAGGAGGCACATGTGGCACATTTGCGCCCCTGTTTGAGAGGGAAATCTCTCTGAACCAGTTTTGAACAGGTTCAGTAAGAGGATCAGAGCTGAGAAAGCACATCAGGACTGGTGGTTTTTCTAATGAATTCAGGCAGTGATTCTGTCTGCAGGTTATCAGAAAAAAAAAAGTGCTTTGATTTGCAGAAATTCCTTCATTATTCTCAATTTTTCAGAGCGCATTGTGCAGCCTCAGCACTGCTGAGGGAGCTCTCTGTGCAGTGCTTGCTGTGAGGGTGCCTCCTTGTCCCATCCTGTGGTCTCAGGTCATAGCCTGACCCAGTCCCTGTGCTACAACTTCTCACCAAGGCTCCAGTGCAGCGAGCAGAAGAGCAGCAAGATTCCATCCTTCCCGAAGAGCTTTCCTTGGGGATTTCTCACAACAGAGATGTGTGACCAAAAGTGTGACAAACGGTGTAGGTGATGCGTGCCTGCCATCATGCCAAATGGTGAGCTGGTGTGGCTTTCTGGAGTGGGAAATGCTCTCTGAAGTGGGAAAACCTGCTTTTACAAAGGTTTTGCAGAAGGGGATTAGTGAGCAAGCTGGGGACAGGAGGTACATCTACCTGTCAGAGCAGCTGTGGCTGCCCCATCTCTGGAAGTGTCTAAGGCCGGGTTGAACAGGGCTTGGAACACCCTGGGACAGTGGAATGTGTCCCTGCCCATGGCAAGGGGTGTAACTGGAAGGGTTTTATGGTCCCTTCCCACCTAAGCCAGTCTGTGATTCTGTGATACCTGGATGAGGAGCTTCGCCAGCTGCATGATGAGTCCCGCAAAGCTACCAGCTGCAGCCTCAGCATGCACAGAGCAAGGAATTCTTAAGAAATCAGAATAAAATGTGCAACATGACCATCACCATTCCTGAGTCACATGTCAGCAGCATCGCTTCGAATCCCAGCCTGTGCCAGATGGATGTGGGGCAGCCTTGGAGGTCAGCACCACAGCACTCACCTCGCCTCCACCCTGAGCACCTCTCTGTGCATGGTGTGAGGTACTGGCATTGTTTTTACATTGTTTGCAAAGATTTCACTAGGGAATCCCCGGCAGCTGAGCGTCACACAGAGCACTGGGGTGAGCAGCTCACGGGCATGAATTCCAACTGGCCAGGCCAAGGCACCCGTGAGGACTTCAGCCACCCACGCCAACTACCCCACAGAGGGCTTCAGCCTGCTCCACCTGCCCCATACATCTTCCTTGAGGGTCAAACTTTTCTGTTGAAGCCCAATCACTGTCCATCATTTTTGACACAGCCACGAGGAGATTTGAAAATGCTTTTCAGTGAAAACAAAAGCCAGCATTTTTTGTTTAATTTCTCGGTGCTATCAAAAGCTGCTCGCTGCTCTATTTTTAGCTACCCCAGAACAAGCTGTAAGAGCCTGGTAAAAGGAGTAGCATGTTGAGTAGGGGGAGGGTTCCATTCCAGTGTCCCACTGCTCCCACACACAGGCTGAGCCCAGCAGGGCTCTCCAGCTGCCCACACTGGGCATCCCCCACCTCACAGTGCCCCAGATGGGGTGTCGATCTCTCTTTGCTGTGATCATGAAGTGCAAGTTCACAAAGACTCGGAGGAGTACTGAGACCTGATAGTTTCTCAGCAGCATCTTCCTGTTGGGACAGAGCAGCCCAGTGGAGCCCAGCATGCCAGGGGATTCATGGATGTGCTCAGTCCCTGCCTAGTTGCTTCTGCCTTTGGCTCAAGGTTTGAGCTTAGGTGTACTGGGAGAAATTCCCATTGTGTGTCTTCGTTTGGGAAAGAACTTCTCCCTGGAGAATTTTGTCCCAATGAATCACTCTGGAAGGAGATGGCAATGAAGCACGGCTGGATGTTGGTGAGAAGCAGCACTTTCAGCTACCTGGAATATGCTACTGAAGAAGGAATAAGCTTGACCCAGATACATAAAATAACATGGTCCCTGGCAGCAGCAAGAGCTAGAATTCCACATTTATTAAAAACCAACTTACTTGCTGTCCACAGATACACAGCCCAGAGCTAGGGAAGCAGTGGGATAAAATGGCATCAGCATAGGCTGGATCCAGCTGACGTGCTGCCATGGCTCTGTGCTGGGGCTGTGCAGCACCAATGCTGCTGCTACACCTGCCTCTCAGCACTGCATCTTTTTTTCCCCTTAAATCCAGTTTGGGCAGGAAGCATGGAAAGAATTTGGCATCTCCTGTGCCAGACACCTGACAGCCCTGGATTAATGCTAGGGATGCATACTGTGCACTGGAGCTGCAGACAAAAAAAATCCCTCAAATTAACTCCTCAAACCCCAAATCCTGGAGTTTGCAGCACTGGAATGGTGATAACAATTCCTGAAGGCTTTTGTTCCAGGTCTGGAAGGGATGGGCTGCCCACAACACAAAGGATTTCTGAGAGTTTCATCCTGGCCATCCATATCTGGTGTATTCACCTGCTGGGCAGATCCCCGGGACACCAACTTCCCCTGACCTGAGTCTGCTTTTCCTTCTTCTCTGTAATGGCTCTTCCCCTAATTAGGAGCCATAAACATGATTCTACAAAAATTTAGGTTGTGCTTCATGTGTGATGGAGGGAGGACTTTGTACAGACAGATCAGCTTTAAAGCTGCAGAGTGGGAAGGGATCTTTGCAGGGATTTCAATCCCAGAATGTTTCAGTTCTTTCCAAAGAAAGGAGAGAAAAATAAAGAGATGGAGAAAGAACCATTGACACGTGTCTTTTAAAGCCGCTAATGGAAGATTCCCCGAGGCATCCAGTCAAGCTGGAAATCTTCTCACTTCATCCTTGACAGCTTCCTGTCTCTGCCTGAGTTTTTAGCTGAGACACCTCGGTATTTTGGCACTTAAGAACTGACAGAATGTCTTGGTTTGGGGACAAATTTGGGAGAAAACCCCTGTATAGGTTCCCTCTAAGGAAGCAAACCCAAGTGCCCCCTCCCTCCAACCGGTCCGGGAAAAAAAAACCTCTTTGGAGAAAAGTGGAAAAAACTATTTTACTAAACAAATGAAGTGCATACAAGTATAAAGAATGAATAATATGAAACAATAAAACCTCTCATTCTGGAGTGAGATGGCAAATTGAGAAAGTCCTTGCCGTGGGTGTAGCTCGGCTCTCTCTCAGTCTCTCATCAGTCCCAGTCCCTCCGGCGCTGCTGGAAAATGCCGAGGTCCAGCCCCGGTGGGCCGCAGGTGCAGCCCCCAGTGCTCCCCTGGGTTTTCAGTCCAGAGCAGGTTTAAACAGTTCCAAGAAAAAGGAAAAAAAACAGTCCAGGGAACTTCTCTGCCCTAGCTAGCTGAAACTAACTAAAAGCAAAGAAAAAAAACCTCTGTCCTGCAGTCTCTCCAAGCCTCCGCCGAACACCCCGTCCGCAGAAGAATGTGGAGGAGTCAGGCAGTTTTCTCAAAACAAACTCCGCGCTTCTCCTTGCTCTTAGAACCAGTCTTAAAGGCACAGGACTCAATATACAGCACAAACAGAACAGACGATTGGGGATACAGGCATCATAAAGTTACCCTAGGACACAGAAACAGCAGGACATTGCTGGGAGCCAGTGGGACCCGGGCTCGGGGGCCATGCAGACCCCCAGCTCTGACCCATCTTTTCCCCTGGTGTGTCCTGGGACAGGTGAAGGTTTTCTCTTTTTAATGGTGTTAACTGTGACTTGCATGCCGTAGTTAGTGATGGAGCCAGTCCAGCTGAGATCTGTGCTCCACGTAACGCAGCCAGCGGTGGCCACTGGGGCCAGCAGGGATGGGTGGGTCCTTGGCATCCCGGCACACCTGAGCTCAGGTGTCCTGCTCCTGCCTTCCCCTTGCCATGGACTCTGGGGATTTGCAATGTGCACTGGCAGCTCTCCAAGTTGCCAGAGGGCTCATTTTATGCTTCTTCTGCATTTCCTCGGAGGGGTGAATTAGCCTAAAAAAGCGCTTTGGTCAAAATACGTCAGAAAACTTGCAGAGATCAGCTCAGAGCCTTTTTATATGATGAGTATGGGACAGACCCAGCAGTTCCATGATGCACCCATGGGGTATGGATACAGAACAGACCTGTGAGTAGCAGCAGAGCAACGTCTGGCACACTGAGCAGGTGTGAGTCCCAGAGCACTCACTGCACCACAAGCAGGTTCATTAGCAAGCAAGTGGCCCATCACTAATCACCTGTGTGCTGTCATTGACCGTGTCCAGCCACAGGGGGGGAGGTCACATTGCTTCCAGCACCCTGCTCTGGGACAATGCCTTTAAGCACTGGGAGTAAGGAGTGAAAACCTGTGGTTGCTCATCTCGGGTGCTGCCAGCCAGGCCCAGACAAGAAGCCTGTTAGTTCTTGTCTAAAACCAGAAATCTGAATGGGAACCTGAAAGCAAATAGCACCAACCCTTTGGAAAAAAATGCCTGGAACACCGTCAGAGTGTTTCCCTCTCCAAGGCAACAGCCACTGGAAAACAGATATAGCAATAACAAATACAAGATGTATCCAAAAAAGAAATAGTTGAAGTTTCTTTGCCCCAGCGGGTCTGCCTCACCCCCTCATGAAGCCAGGACTTTGTGTGAGGTGGCTGGTGGTACTGGCAGGAGATGCTCACAATCTGCCAGGCCCGAGTCTGCACAGAACTGGCATGGGAAGAGCCAGTGGTGATTAATTCCTAATATTTCACCCCAGAGGTCCCCAAAGCCTCCTGTTTGGGTGAGTGTTCCAGCACCTTTGATGTTGTTCTGGTTTTGGTTGATTCTAAGTTGCAGTAAAACCCCCAGAGATGGTACTGGAACACCCCTGGCCCTGCTGTACTGCTCTGGACTGCACAGGACATGTGCAGGGCACTGGACTCTGTGGGGAGGCAGCATCTCTATCTGCTATCAGGATAGAGCCAGATGTGTCTCCCAGGTAGCTACCGTGGGGAGAGATATCATCTTCACATGTACTTCCAGTAGTTCTAAAAAATAATTCCAAAGGTATATGGCATCATCCTTACTGTGTTTCTGAGAGGTGTCCCACAGCAGGGACCCCTCTTCCACGTGCAGCCAGTATGGTGTGACTAAAGTGGTGAGGAGTGGTGACATTCCTTGTTATCCACAGGCAGAGGAGCTGCACCTGGGGCTCCTATGCAGCAGCTGTGGGAGATGTTCCATTCTCCTGGTCCCCTTTTCCAAGCACCTCAGCTGATTCCTCAGAGCCATTGAACACCCAGGTTCCTGCTCCCCACAGCTGGGCTTCTGGCATTGCTCCCTGCTCCTGCAGGTGCTGGGGCTCCTCAGGGAATCTGGCTCCTCAGGGAATCTCACATCTGCCCTCCAGCCTTTTGAGGAGCTGAGGATCTTGGTGAAAGGATTTGAATTGCTGAAGGCAAGTCATCCAAATGGGAGCACAGCTCCTGGCCGGGTAGCTGCACTAGTGGGAAGAAACAGCGCTTGTGGTCACATGTGCTGCCTCTGGAACAGGCTGTAGAGCATCCTCTGCCCAGAGGGGAGCAGGAGAAGGAGGTAGGTGCTGTGGAGAGCAGAGTCATGAGCCCTGATGGAAGCATAGGCACTGAAGTTAAGTCCTACATTGGGATGTGTGGTTCGCTCTCCATGCCTGGCATCATTCCCAGAGGTTAATGTGCCCTTCAGGAGGCCACACTGACACCTGCTCAGCCAGAGGCAGAGTACCCACTGCTGTTCATGGTGTAGGGCTGCTGATGACCCTCTGAGCCCCACATGCCCCACATGCACAGAGCCGGGAGGGGAGGGGAGGGACCAGGGGTGCTGGGGTGGCTGTGGCCAGCCATGAGGTTTCCAGGAGCAAAACTCCTGTGGGCTGCAGGCTGAGGCCAGTCTTGGGGCTGAGAGGTGCTGGAGCTCATCTTGACTTTCCCCACACAAAGCCAGGCAGTGATCCCACCTTGGTTCCCCTCAAACGACCTTTGGTCTGGGGTATGTGGGATGTGCTGAAAAAAGAGATGAACCGTGCTTCAAAGGCAGCCCAGAAGTCCCTGGACTCTGCAGGTGCCTCACTGCATGTGAGGGAGCCCCTCTTCCTGCTCCAGTGCCGGGACAGATTTTGCTGCCAAGCGCAGCCAGCCCAGCCAAAGCCATGCAGAGGGATTCCAGGCACACGGAGCAGGTGGCGTTGCCCAGCCCCACAATAAGGGGGGATCCTGGGGGGATCACAGGGAATGTCCTGCCCAGGGCTGCCTGGGCTCTGCCTCCATTGGTACCGGCCCTGACACAAAGGAGCAACGCCAGCTGAGCTTCACCTGCCATGTGAGAGCTCCTGAAAGCCCTGACACTTCCTGGGGTCTCTGTTCCCACCTGAGCTGGAGAGGTGGCTCCTGCTCTGCCTCTGCTTTGGGCAACAGGACAAGTTCTTTATGGCAACCACAGTGCCCAAATGGAGCGAGGAAGGGCAGCTGCTGCCAAAAGGATCTGCTCCCTGTGTTCCTGGGTAGTTCTAGCACAGTCCCATCGCTCTCCCCTAGAAACAGGGAGCACAGTCTGCACACCCCAATGGCACAGCCAGAGCCCCAGGGCTGGCAACAGGGTTGGTCCCAAGAATGGGAGAACTGTAGCTGAAGGCAGTGTCACCAGAGGGTCACAGGGGCGGGTTTTGGCCAGGTGCTGTTGCATGGCCGCTTATGTGCTGCATCTGGCCACTGAACAACAAAATGCCTTTTCAAGGCACTGGCTGGGGACCAGGATAATTGTGTCACAAGTGACACAGTGATGCATGTGTCACACACCTGGAAAACACAAAGCAATGTTCCCCTGAACCACATTGCTATAGCTTGACAAAATAGAGCAAAATTATCTATAAACACTTACCCACTTTTATCCCAAAGTCCCCATGTCTGCCTCTGCCTTCACACAGATACGCTGTTGACAGCACAGCATCATTTAGGGATGCACTGCAGACTTTCCTAGGAAAACATACTTAAAAATCCCAATCTGAGCCTTGTACTCATCTGACCTACTCAGCACCACATGATCTGTGCAGCAAATCATCTGGATAGCAAGTAATTACAGCCTCGTGCTAATAAATGAGCAACAAACTCATAATTATCTGCAGAAGTTTTGATGAATGATTTTTTGGAAAACCCTTCACCAACTTGCTAAGTTTGGAAGGACTCAAATCTGTCTGTGCCTGCGGGAACGAGTCAGTGGGAAGGACGATCGCTCCTAGCAGTAGCGTGGTGTCGGGGGCTTTCCCCGTTTTTCAGGTGGTTTCAGGGTCTTTGCTCCCCTGCACAGCTCTGAGCCAAGCCGAAGGAAGAGATGGAGTTCTCAGGTTTAGATTTTTCAAGGTTGCATACTTTGTTTATTTTTTCTTATCTTACAGTTTTCTCGGAGTCCGACAAGATGTTCGCAGCTGCATGGATTCCTCACGTCTCCCCCCGAGCTGGGCTGTCCTTTTCTTCTATACTACTTACTACGTATTTCTTGTTTACTATTTCTTACCAATGTCTATCACTATTACTAAAAAGGTCATCTCTACTCTGACCCAATCCTCACTAACTACTTTGTGCCACGTCAATGCAGCAATGGAGTGAGGGAAGGAGAAGGAGAAGAAGAAGGAGACAACGCCCCAAATTCTCCATCTTGTCCCCATTCACTTCAATGCTAGGAACCTAAAACTACTATTTTCTCACCCTGTGATAAGCTAAACTACTATTTTTCACATTCTTGTGGCCTGTAAACCTTCTCTCAATGTAGGAAGTTTCTCCAATGGACTGAGATCAAAGCCAGTGTCTCTCTGAGCTCTGGGCTGGGGTCCCAGACCCCCCTGCCCAGGTCCCTGACCCTCCGGGGCAACCAAAGGAATGCCCTGGGCTCCAACAGCGTGGGGCCATCACTGGTGTCCTGGCAGGGGTGGGAGGGTTCCGTGCCCCACGAGGTCTCTGGAAAACTCCAGCTCTTGGTTCTGTGGGGCGTGGCACGCAGCCTGCGCTCTGTGTGCAGGGAGAGCCGGAGTGCGCGCAGGGAACGCGGCGGTCGGGCTGGCCTCAGGTGGTTCTGGTGGCCATCCAGGGCATCCAGCTGGTGCCCCACCAGCCAGAGGGGGCGAGGCAGGCACCACGGCCAGATCAGGCGTGAGGGGCCGGCAGGGAGCTGTCCATCCACCCTCACCCTGCCTGGTTCCCAGCATGGCTCCTGCTGTGGCGCAAAGCCGGGAGAGCTGCCTCTCATCCAAAAAGGGCTTGGCATCACCTGATCCCGGCCAGGGATCATGGCAGCACCGGGTGGGAGCCCAGCCAAGGCTGCTCCCGGGCCAGGCAGCACACGGGGCTTTACAGCACCGCTCTGCACGTGTCCAAGTGTATCCCCAGGGTCTCTGGGGGAGTCCTGCTAGGGCAAATCCCGCCAACGACACGGAGGGACTGAGGCCACCTTTGGCCAGAACTTCTCCTGCATATATTCACTGTGCAGGAAGGGGCTTCTCTGCTCACCCCTGCTGTGCTCAGCACAGGGTTGAGCTCCCTGCTGTGACAAGGTCCCACTAAGGTGACCCCTAGGCTCTGCTTCCCAGCTCCACATCTCTCTCTGCACAGGGGGTTGGGGATGAAGGCTGCAGATGAGGCCGAAGCACACATCAGCTCAGCTCCATCACTCCATCTGTGGTTTGTGCCTGGGCCCAGCAGATGCCCAGTCCCTTGGATTGAATCCACAATCTTCTGGATGGTGCTGCTGCTCCCATCAGGACAGGCAGGCCCTGGGAGTGTGTGGGACTCTGTGGCAGTGCTCTGCCAAGGCTGTGGGCAGCGCTGGAGCTCTCCTGCCCACTGCAGCCCACACCGCAGCCCCCTGGGTCTCCCTGGGTCCCCCGCCCCTGCCTCCCTCAGAATGCCTCAGGAGCTGCTTGAGCTCTGCCCAGCCCCTTCCAATAGCAACATCCCTCCAGGAGAGCAGAATCCTGTGCACTGAGCCAGCTTTCCTGCCCTCCTGAGCTGGTGGAAATACTTTTTTTTCAAACCTGTAAACCTTTGTGAGTGGCTATAAAGTTGCAAAACCCCTCAGGTACGCTGCAGCACCAGTGAGGACTGACCCAGGTACTCCCTGAGCGTGCCTGACGGAGGCAGCGTGTTTCCAAACATTCTTCCCGGTACGAAAATGAACTAGAATTGATTTTTTCTTCACAGCCAGCAATGTGTTCCCCATACACAACACTCAGCTGGCTGATGGGTATCTCAGAGGGCTCCTTCCCTGCCAGGGTGAAACACCTGAAGCAGAAGGGCTCTCCAAAAGTCCTCGTAGCCCTGATTTGTGATGATTTATCCTTGGCAGTGAGTCAGAAGTCATTAGGATGCATGTGTCTCTGAAGGAGCGCATTTCTCCTGTCCCTGAGAGCTGCAATTACAATAATGAGCTGTGTGAAAGTGAGACCAACTTTTCCAGCAGCAGCAAAGCAGCTCCACAAACCCCGGGATGCAACCAGCATGAGGAGACAGTGTTGGGAAGTCTACTTCCATCAAACAAGCATCAGGTCTCCTTAAAACTTTATACTGACTTTCTCTTTGGATCTGTGAGTTGCTGGGAAGGCAAAAAACTTGCCTTACTGCAAGTAGATGGTGAGGTATGACAATCCTCCCATTGCTCCAGGAACTGGAGCTTTAAAAATAAAAATATTAATGTGAGTTCCTTTCTCTGCAGGAATTTTGTGCCGGCTGAAGACTGAGATCCTCAGATGGCTGCACAGTGGTTTAGTCTAGCAGCAGCCTCTCTGGGAAAAAAGGAGATAAATCACCTCCACAACAACACTTCAGAGCTCTTAGATGTGAAGTTTTCACCTTTTATCTGCATCCAAATGAAAAATGTTTTTGTTCTGCCACGTCAGCTGGATGGACCATCGCCAGGGCGCGGGGGCAGCCGTGGTGAGCGGGCAGCTCAGCACACAGATCAGCTTGCCTCTGGTTCCCATCTGCCTGGTGGGCATTCAGAGCTGCTGGGGGAAATCCCACCACACCCCTCAGTAAATGGTTTGAGTAATTAATCGCCCTCCTAATAAGCTGAGTGGTGTTTCCCCTCTGAACTGCTGGGTGAAGGTCCCGGCTCCGCTCTTGTGCCAGTCCTGTGTTAGGTGGAAGAATCTTTTCCCACTCGGCATCAGCTCCCTGTGCAGGTTTTCATGGGCTGCACTGGTGTCACCATGGCCTTTGCTGTGGGAAGCAGCTGAAATTTTGAAGACCCACCATGGCTTTTCAGTTTTCTGCATAGTTTTAGCTCCCATATGGGATGTCCCTTCACTTCACCATCCCCAGCAGTAATGGAGGGGACAAGACAGTCAGTGTATGTGTACAGCTGTGCATGGCTCCATCCTCCACCTCCTCCTCTTCCTCCTCCAGACTTCAATTTCCCATCAAGCCTGAACAACACTTTAATTTGGAGCCAGCACACGCCACTCTGCTCCCGAGCCCCACGTCTGCTGAAGGAAGAGCAGAGGAGCAGGCGGTGCACCCTGTTGGACCTGCTAGGCCGGGTGCTGTTCCACAGGGAATTCCTCTCCTGACACCGGGGAGTCACAGCTGGCTGGGGGAGGGGTGCGGAGAGACAGGGGCTGGAGCTCAGCGAGGCTTTGCTCGAACCTCCCATGTGGACCCGAGGGCTGACAACCTGTAATGAAGTGACAACCGTGTTCATGGGTAGGGTCTTCTCCCTCCTAGCTCAGCCGCATCCGTCACTGTCCTTGTCACCTCGTGCAGCCTCACCTGCTGTGCTCGCTGCTCTTTCAGCATCAGTTGCTCTCCCAGCACCTCTCAACACAGTAGCACATCACGTTATTCTCGGGATGAGCTCCTCTTGGTCTGATTTGCATTTTGTTCCATTCTGCATGGCCTGCCCCAGTCATATCTGACTGGCTTGCCACAGCGGGACACGGTGGGGCAAGCTCCACTCTCTGAGCTGCCAAAAAGCTCTTGGCCTCTCCCCCTGCTGAACAGGGACCAATTCCCATGGCAGGTGTGTGTCCAGCTCTCTCTTGCGGGTTTCAGCCGTAAGACAGACTCAGTGCCTGTTCCTAAGGTTAGCTGCCTCCCAGGAGGCCTGTCTGCTCCCAATGCACAGATAAAAATCTGGGCTTCAACACTCCCACTGCCCAGATAAAAATCTGGGCTTCGCCCGCTGCAGTCTCGCCCATCCCCACACCTGTGCCCTGGCAGCCTTGGCAGCCTGTGCCACCTCTGGGAGAGGCTGTGGGCAGCCAGCCCACGGCGATGTCCGAGCCCATGCAGCCTCTGTTTCACAACCTGATTTAGTAAATGCCTCCAACGTGCCTTTTGCTCTCTCCTCTGCCTCAATAACAAAGACAGTGCTGTTTAGGAGCATGAGTTATTTACTGAGGGTGGGCAGCCCTCAGGACAGCTCCATGTGCCCCACACACAGCGATGGGCACCTGCTCAGCCAGAACAGGGATCCTACTCTGGCAAACCTCAGTCTGTCTTCCCAGATCCCTGCTCGGCACTTGCTCCTGTCCAGAGGTGCTACTGTGAACCCCAAGGGATGATCTGCTGTCATTTGTCTCTCCTTAAATTCCCTCAAGCTCAGCATTCATTTTTTCTCTCACCTTCCAGCTGAGTTGTGAGCAGGGAGGAGGAATCCCTTGCTGTGTGCTACAGGCAAGGGAGTGGGAGAATGTGCAAGCCGTGAGGGCACATTTTTCCTTTTTGGAAAGTCTTTGATGTCCTTTGAGTGCAGATGATGACTGTTGAGGAAATTTTGAGTGCTCTGGAGTGAGTATATTGCTTTTTTCTGGTTATAAGCCTGACCTAGGTCTTACTAAGTGCGCCTTTTTTTTTTTTTTTCCCCCTAAGGTGGCCTAATGCTGGGGCAAAAAACAATAACAGTGGAATAACTGTTACCTGACAGTGTGAGAGGCTTAAAGAATGAGGGAGATTCACGTGAACATGGAAGTGTGTGTGAGCTGTGAGCTAGGGAGAGTAGGGAGAGGGAATGCTCCTTGCAGGATGGTGAGTCAGGGAAGTTTTGGTGATCCCAGGAGCTGGCTGGGGTTGAGGAAGGCTGGTTTGGCTGCTGAGAGCTGGTTTCTCTTTCACACAGCGCAAGGGTCACCTGAAGCATTCCCCAAGCCCGTCCGGTCACTGTGGGAGCCCCGTGACAGCAGGCTGAGCCAGCCTTGGCTGGGAGCTGGTGAATGCAAGCGTAGTGTAAGCTCCTTTCCCTTCGTGCTGTCACAGGGATGAGTGTGTACAAGGTGACATTCACAAATGCAGCTTTGGAAGTATGTCAGAGGAAGGAGAAACAGTTATAAAAACGCTATAGAAATCTCTGGGCTTTGAGAGCCAATGTTCCCCTTGGATGCTCCATTTAGCAGGTGCAGCAGCCTGGAAGCAGGTTGATGGGGAACACTCCAGCAGTGCTGCCCTGCTCCTTGCAGTGCGTGTCCCACTGAGTGCAGTGCTGTGCTCTGCGGTGTGTGACCTCAGCAGTAATTCCTGTACTTCTTTCTTGTTTAATTTCCTACTGAATTGATTGTTTAGGGGTCAAAATCTTGTCATTGGGTGCAAGGCTGGATGGGCTTGGGCCCCTTTTCCATCCAGGGGCTGGTACAGGTGCAGCTCAGGCCGCCACAGCTGGCTTTGCACGTGGGATGTTGTGCTGAATGCAGAATTCCAGATATGCAACACTGATCCCTGGGCTCCACAAGCATCATGCATGTTTTTCCAACATGAACATGTGGCAGTGGGGACCCACAGCCCAAGGATACCAGGGAAAAGCACAGGCAGCGTGTCATTCCTCCACAGGCCTGACCTGAGGGAGTCAGGAGCCCTTTCTTTGGCACAGCAGTACTTCGGGAGCAAATCTGCTGCTGAGCTCTGGCATGGGGGAGTGCAAATGGCATTGGCGGTACAGAGATGTGCAGGAGGTGGCTGGAAACCTGGCTGCATATTTTTCACCTGTCAAAGCCTGCCTCCTTTCCCTCTTGAGGGTCCTGGGGAGGGGAGGCAGAGCAGGGGATTGCTCACAAACAGGGCGACACAAAACCTTGTGGCCCTTCTGAAAGAGCTGGGCTGGATTGGGAGGCATCCAGGGTTGGTTTGAGGGCAGAAAAGGGATAGACTTGGGGAAACAGACTTTCCTCTTCTGAAATCAGCCCTCAGAGCTCGTGGGACAGCTCATGTGGCTGCTCGGGCTCCAGCAGGTCTGTCAGACCACGGGGCTTTAACAAAGGGCAGGACACTGCCACTGAGCCCTTGTGTGAGCATGAGGCATCGCTCTTATCCAGCAGAGTAAATTCCGGGGCAGAGGGGAACTCCACCTCCCTCGCCACGGGAGAGAGCTGGAGCTGGTGTCAGGCTCTGAAATTCCAGCCCTCAACATGAGGTGGTGCACAGCATCCGCTGCTATCCCTGCTCTGCCTCTCCCTTCGCAGCAGGAGGGAGCGAGAGCAGAATGCCTTTGGGGAAGAGCTGGGGATGAAGGAGGTGCTAATGAGAGCTGGTGAAATGAAATCATCAAAATGTAGAAAAGAATCGAGAAGAAATTCTTCTGGGGGAATTCATCCATCCAGCCCTGCTCATCTCCACACTGCCTGCCTGCTCTTCAGAAGGAGTGGGAGGAGGGATACAGAACTTAAAAGGATTTTTTTTTTTTCCTCTTTCTTTTTTCCTCTGTGCTTCGGAAGAACAAGTTTTTGAGGGGGAATCCTGCTCTCTAACCTCGTGTTATTTATTCAGTCGGCATGCCAGGCACGCGGCACAACTCGAGTGTTTCCATTCCTGCCTGTGCAATGTGGATGTGAGTGCAGACCAGCCTTGGGCAGGAAAATCGCAGTTCCTTGAGTCCAAGCAACACGCTCACAGCCGTGTGATGCAGAAACCGAGACGGTCCCTATTCACACCCACAGTTCCCAGAAGAGCTGTTAAGCACTTGCCACTCCAACACCGACACACCTTTGTGGGCAGATTAAGATGATTTCCCCGCCCTGGACTGCTTAGCACATCACCATGAGGAGCTCTACCCTCCTGCTGCCCTGCAGCTCAGTAAAGTACCATTTGAACCCTACCCCCTTTGTGTTTTGAGTACATGCACAGACACGACACCACAGTAATTGTAAATATTTGCCCAAGGTCACCTCTGACACCTCTGCCGATTAATGCAGGATCCCAGCTAATCCGGCACCCATCAGGTCTCGAGGGAGGCTGGCATCTGCAGTGATACACGAGGAAAACACTCTGAGGGACTTAAATATCCTGTGTCCCTGAGCTATGGTCCCAGCCCACTCTGGGCCTTGGCATTGGGTCTGTTCAGCAGCTGGAGGCACAGCTGTGCACATCCACCACAGCCCCTCAGCCTGGGAGTGCCAGCGACAGCCAGATCCCGCAGAGCAGAGGGGGCACCGGGGCTGATCCCCACTCTGGCATCCCAGCAGCTGCTCCAGGCCCCTGTGCTCCCTGGCCCTGCTCATTCTGTGGTGAGGCTGGCACGGGAGCTGGGACCTAGAGGGACGGGCACACTATGGAGCTGCCCACCACTGCACAGTGGCACCATCTGGGCTTTGTGTCCCTGGCTGTTGTGGGAGGAATGCTGAGGTTCTCAGAGGTCAGGGCTGAGCTGCCACTGGTGTCTGCTCAGAGACCCTCGGTGGCAGGACTTTGCTGTGACCTCCAGCTGTCTGCTCATTTTCACTGGTCTCAGTTCCCTATAACCTAATGTGCCGTGTCTGAGGGTTGCATATCTCTGCTGTTGCCCAGCCTCGAGCTCCAGCTCTGCTCAGCCTGAACCCACCCCTGGCTACCTGCTGCGGGCTACTGGTGGCTCTGAATTTGGAAAAGTGGCTTTAATTTCCTGCCTGTGCAAGGGTGAAAGGATGGGGCTCTGGTCTGGTTGTTCACTCACCTCACATTGCTCTGCACAGATACAAAACCAAGGGCTGGTCCCAGGACAGCTCTAGATTCAGTGATTTGCCCACAGCTGCCCGGGCTGTGCTTTCACGGCTAGAAAATCAGAGATGGAGTTTAATGCAAACAACATGGTGCCTGTTAACTCCCCTGTTGTCAGACCCTGCTGGAAGCTGGCATTTGTGGTCCCTCTGCACAGTGAGGCAGGTGAGAGCCAGGCCAGCCATGGTGGTGGCAGCCTGGGCTGCTCAGCGGCCGTGCATCGGTCCTGTTCCGCTGGAGAGGCACAGCAGGACAGCTGCCGTGTGCCCAGTGTCTGCCTGGGCCAAGGTGTGCCCAGTGTCTGCAAGGACCAATGTGTGCTCAGTGTCTGCCTGGGCCAATGTGTGCCCAGTGTCTGCCTGGGCCAAGGTGTGCCCAGTGTCTGCCTGGGCCAAGGTGTGCCCAGTGTCTGCCTGGGCCAACGTGTGCCCAGTGTCTGCAAGGACCAACGTGTGCTCAGTGTCTGCCTGGGCCAACGTGTGCTCAGAGTCTGCAAGGACCAACGTGGTGCGTGTCTGTGTGTGTGTGTGTCTGTGTGTGTGTCTGTGTCTGTGTGTCTGTGTGTGTGTCTGTGTGTGTCTGTGTGTGTACATGTGTGTCTGTGTGTCTGTGTGTTTGTGTGTGTCTCTGTGTGTACATGTGTGTCTGTGCGTGTGTCTGTGTGTCTGTGTACATGTGTGTCTGTGTGTCTGTGTGTGTGTACATGTGTCTGTGTCTGTGTGTGTGTGTACATGTGTGTGTCTGTGTGTCTGTGTCTGTGTGTACATGTGTCTGTGTCTGTGTGTCTGTGTCTGTGTGTCTGTGTACATGTGTGTCTGTGTGTCTGTGTGTGTGTACATGTGTCTGTGTCTGTGTGTGTGTGTACATGTGTGTGTCTGTGTGTCTGTGTCTGTGTGTACATGTGTCTGTGTCTGTGTGTCTGTGTCTGTGTGTCTGTGTGTGTGTACATGTGTGTGTGTCTGTGTGTCTGTGTGTGTGTGTCTGTGTGTCTGTGTGTGTGTGTGTACATGTGTGTGTGTCTGTGTGTATGTGTCTGTGTGTCTGTGTGTGTGTGTGTACATGTGTGTGTCTGTGTGTGTACATGTGTCTGTGTGTCTGTGTGTCTGTGTGTGTGTACATGTGTCTGTGTGTGTGTGTGTGTGTGCACATGTGTGTGTGTGTGTGCAGTGACGATGGGGCTCAGGGCACAGAGCAGCCTCCTGCTGGTCCGGGCCCGCAGCGCCTCCTCTCCAGCACCTGCCAGCAGCTTGCCCGGCCTCACCTTCAGGTGCACCAGGAGCCTGGATGTATTTTTCCTCATGTTTATTTTTAAAAGACGGCTCATTTTACACTCTGGGCAGCCTTCAAATATAAATAACCCGTGCCACATGTCCCCATATTACCAAGGAATAAATGAGAGTTCTGGGTTCTCCCTCCCATGTTTCCCTTTGATGTTATTGCTGTGGATACGTATATATGTGCGCTTTGCACATAACAATCTAACCTCACCCACAACTGGTTTGCTATATGGAGAACATTGGGGCGCCTTTTTGTTATGCTGACAGGGGGTGAAAATCCCATTTAACTCATTTTTCACTTTGAAAAAAATAAGTGTGTTAAAAGACCCACTGTCAAAGCACCAAGTCTCACCAAAAATACACGGACATACAGCACAATCAATCGCACGAGAACACGCAGCTCCCCACATCTCACAGGGACACGCACTGCCCCCCACCCCACAGAAGCACACCGTGTCCTCCATCCCGTGGGAACGTGCGCCGCCTCCCACCCCGTGGGAACACACAGCGTCCCGGATGCCATGGGGCACACACCGTTCCTGATGCCATGGGGCACACAGCGTTCCTGATGCCATGGAGTACGCATTGTCCCCGATCCCACTGGGCACACAGTGTCCCCGATGCCATGGGGCACACAGTGTTCCTGATGCCATGGAGTACGCATTGTCCCCGATCCCACTGGGCACACAGTGTCCGCGATGCCATGGGGCACACACTGTTCCCGATCCCATAGGGCACACACCGTTCCCGATCCCATAGCGCACACACAGTATCCCTGATCCCATGGGGCACACAGCATTCCCGATGCCATGGGGCACACAGCATTCCCGATGCCATGGGGCACACAGTATCCCCGATCCCATAGCGCACACACGGTTCCCGATGCCATGGGGCACACAGTATTCCCGATGCCATGGGGCACACACCGTTCCCGATCCCATAGGGCACACAGTATCCCCGATGCCATGGGGCACACAGTATCCCCGATCCCATAGCGCACACACGGTTCCCGATGCCATGGAGCACACACTGTTCCCGATGCCATGGGGCACACACCGTTCCCGATGCCATGGGGCACACAGTATCCCCGATGCCATGGGGCACACAGCATTCCCAATGCCATGGAGCACACACCGTTCCCGATCCCATGGGGCACGCACTGTTCCCGATGCCATGGGGCACACACCGTTCCCGATGCCATGGGGCACACACCGTTCCCGATCCCATGGGGCATGCACCGTTCCTGATCCCATAGCGCACACGCCGTTCCCGATGTCATGGGGCACACACCGTTCCCGATGCCATGGGGCACACACCGTTCCCGATGCCATGGGGCACACAGTATCCCCGATCCCATAGGGCACACAGTATCCCCGATGCCATGGGGCACACAGTATCCCCGATGCCATGGGGCACACAGCATTCCCAATGCCATGGAGCACACACCGTTCCCGATGCCATGGGGCACACACCGTTCCCGATGCCATGGGGCACACACCGTTCCCGATCCCAAAGGGCACACACCGTTCCCGATGCCATGGGGCACGCAGTATCCCCGATGCCATGGGGCACACAGTGTCTCCGATGCCATGTCCCCGATGCCATGGGGCACACGGTGTCCCCGATCCCATAGGGCACACACCGTTCCCGATGCCATGGGGCACGCACCGTTCCCGATGCCATGGGGCACGCACCGTTCCCGATGGCATGGGGCACACACCGTTCCCGATGCCATGGGGCACACACCGTTCCCGATGCCATGGGGCACACACCATTCCCGATCCCATAGGGCACACACCGTTCCCGATGCCATGGGGCACACACCATTCCCGATCCCATAGGGCACGCACCGTTCCCGATGCCATGGGGCACGCACCGTTCCCGATGCCATGGGGCACACACCGTTCCCGATCCCATAGGGCACACACCGTTCCCGATGGCATGGGGCACACACCGTTCCCGATGCCATAGGGCACGCACCGTTCCCGATCCCAAAGGGCACACACCGTTCCCGATCCCATAGGGCACACACCGTTCCCGATGCCATGGGGCACACACCATTCCCGGTCCCATAGGGCACACACCGGTCCCAATGCCATAGGGCACACACTGTTCCCGATGCCATGGGGCACACAGTGTCCCCGATCCCATAGGGCACACACCGTTCCCGATGCCATGGGGCACACACCGTTCCCGATCCCATAGGGCACACACCGTTCCCGATGCCATGGGGCACACAGCATTCCCGATGCCATGGGGCACACAGTATCCCCGATGCCATGGGGCACACAGTGTCCCCGATCCCATGGGGCACACACCGTTCCCGATGCTATAGGGCACACAGCGTTCCCGATGCCATGGGGCACACACCATTCCCGATGCCATAGGGCACACAGCGTTCCCGATGCCATGGGGCACACACCATTCCCGATGCCATGGGGCACACACCGTTCCCGATGCCATAGGGCACACACCGTTCCCGATGCCATGGGGCACACACCGTTCCCGATGCCATGGGGCACACACCATTCCCGATGCCATGGGGCACACACCGTTCCCGATCCCATAGGGCACACAGTATTCCCGACGCCATGGGGCACACACCATTCCCGATCCCATAGGGCACACACCGTTCCCGATGCCATGGGGCACACACCGTTCCCGATGCCATGGGGCACACAGTATCCCCGATGCCATGGGGCACACACCGTTCCCGATGCCATGGGGCACACACCGTTCCCGATGCCATAGGGCACACAGTATTCCCGATGCCATGGGGCACACACCGTTCCCGATGCCATGGGGCACACAGTATTCCCGATGCCATGGGGCACACAGTATCCCCGATGCCATGGGGCACACAGCATTCCCAATGCCATGGAGCACACACCGTTCCCGATGCCATGGGGCACACACCGTTCCCGATGCCATGGGGCACACACCGTTCCCGATCCCAAAGGGCACACACCGTTCCCGATGCCATGGGGCACGCAGTATCCCCGATGCCATGGGGCACACAGTGTCTCCGATGCCATGTCCCCGATGCCATGGGGCACACGGTGTCCCCGATCCCATAGGGCACACACCGTTCCCGATGCCATGGGGCACGCACCGTTCCCGATGCCATGGGGCACACACCGTTCCCGATGGCATGGGGCACACACCGTTCCCGATGCCATGGGGCACACACCGTTCCCGATGCCATGGGGCACACACCATTCCCGATCCCATAGGGCACACACCGTTCCCGATGCCATGGGGCACACACCATTCCCGATCCCATAGGGCACGCACCGTTCCCGATGCCATGGGGCACGCACCGTTCCCGATGCCATGGGGCACACACCGTTCCCGATCCCATAGGGCACACACCGTTCCCGATGGCATGGGGCACACACCGTTCCCGATGCCATAGGGCACGCACCGTTCCCGATCCCAAAGGGCACACACCGTTCCCGATCCCATAGGGCACACACCGTTCCCGATGCCATGGGGCACACACCATTCCCGGTCCCATAGGGCACACACCGGTCCCAATGCCATAGGGCACACACTGTTCCCGATGCCATGGGGCACACAGTGTCCCCGATCCCATAGGGCACACACCGTTCCCGATGCCATGGGGCACACACCGTTCCCGATCCCATAGGGCACACACCGTTCCCGATGCCATGGGGCACACAGCATTCCCGATGCCATGGGGCACACAGTATCCCCGATGCCATGGGGCACACAGTGTCCCCGATCCCATGGGGCACACACCGTTCCCGATGCTATAGGGCACACAGCGTTCCCGATGCCATGGGGCACACACCATTCCCGATGCCATAGGGCACACAGCGTTCCCGATGCCATGGGGCACACACCATTCCCGATGCCATGGGGCACACACCGTTCCCGATGCCATAGGGCACACACCGTTCCCGATGCCATGGGGCACACACCGTTCCCGATGCCATGGGGCACACACCATTCCCGATGCCATGGGGCACCCACAGGGCACACACCGTCCCCGGGCCGGGCGGTCTCACCTGCGGGGGCGGGGTCACGGCGGAGGGGCGGGGCCCGTGAGCGCGCGCGGCCCCGCCCCGCCCCGCCCCGCCCGCCCCGCGCGCGCCGCCGCCGCCGTGTCTCCGCGCCTCCAAGATGCCCGGGCAGCGGCGGGGAGGCTCCCGCGGGCCGTCGGTACGTACCGGCACCGGGCCGGCCGGGGGCACCGGGGAGGGCCGGGCCGGGCCGGGAGGGTGCTCCCGCGGGCTGCCGGTAGTTACCGGCATCGGGGCGGGATGCGGCACCGAATCGGGGAGGGAATACCGCGGCCCGCCGGTAGGTACCGGGGCGGGAGGAACCACCGAACCGGCCATCGGGGCCCCGGCGCGGCCCTTCCCGGGGGTTTGCAGCGAGTGCCGGGGCGGAGGGCTGCCGCTCTTCTCGGGAGCCGTTGCCGGGTTCCCCCGCTCCCAATCGCCTCTCTCGGCCGCCGAGTGCGTCTGCCAGCCCGCCCCGGCACCTCCCGCCGCTTGGCGAGGGGACCCTGGTGGCCTGTCCCCGCCCGCCGCTTCCCGCGGCCTTCCCGGTGCGCCGGGAGCCGTCCTGCCGGGGAGCGGCGGTGCCTTACGGACGGAGCGGGTGCCAACTCGCCGGTTCCCCGTTCCCCGCCCGCGGCTTTAGGGATCCCGCACCCACCTCGTCGTCCCCCCGCCGTTCCCCCTCGTGGCGGGTTTTAGGGTGGAGAGTCTCGCATCCCTCCCGCCGCCCGGTCCCGTGCCCGCGCTCCAGCTCCCGGTGGTTTGCGGTGCCCGGCTGTCGTCGCTGCCGCAGAGCCGGCGTGGGGCCGGTGCGGCCCTGATCCTCCTGGGCCTCCCCTCACCCCTGGAATCTTACGAACTCCAGGGCCATGGAAGTTATTCAGTAGCGAGCTCCGCGACCGGCGCGTCGGAAGCCACAGAGGAGAGACACGGCCGCGTGTGGGGGGTCTGCCAGTGCTGCCCCCCAGGGCACTGGGGTTCGGGGGACATTTCCGGGGTACTGCCCGCGCTTGGGGGGTGTCACTGCTCAGCTGGCAGCAGAGTGTGTTTGCTCGCGCCGAGGATCTGTGCAGCTGCTGGAAAACGTGCCTGAGTGATGCCTCGTTCTTGCACTTTATTTTCGGGTTTTTTGCCTCAAAAAACGTCCCAGCCACAAGTTTATCGCCCCTATGTGCACGTCTGACGAGGGCTGGAGCGCGGTGAAGGGCCGTTCTGCCCAGCGGTCTGCGGAGTTTCTGGAGAGGGCAGATAGCTCTGGTTGCTCCGTCATTCCCTCAAGTCTGGACGCGCCAGCATTAATGGCTCCTGCCCTTCCTGGCTGTCGCCCAGGTCTCCCCAGCCAGCCCGGAGGTTTCGGCTCAACTTTTGTTGTCGGAAGGCGGCTTCAAGGAGACTGGCTCTGCCAGAGGAGCTGCCGCAGCCGGGTGGGAGCTGGCAGCAGTGCCTGGCAGAGCATAGGGCACTCTTGGCTTCCAGGTGGCGGTGGAGCATCATTGGGCAGTGCCTGGCAAATCTGGGAGGTGTCACCGACCTGTCGGCCTGCCGGCGGGGTGTTGAGTGTGGGCTGGAGCTGCTCCTTGACCCTTCTGATGTGGTCAGCAATGCCCTTCCCTCCTGTACCCTGGCTGCAGCAGGTGGTGACCCTTGGTCTGTGCTGGAGGGGCTGTGCAGAGCTGCCTCTGCTCCTGCGGGTGCCGTGGGTTCTGTGCTGAGGTGCTCACTGCTACATTTCACTGTGAAGGAGCACACTCGAGGCTCCATGCTTGGCTTGTGCCCCTGACCAATGGGGAGTAAAACTGGCCACAGCGCGGAGGCAGGGAAGGAGGGAGGCTGACCCAGGCTGCAGTGCTGGAATGCTCTTGCATTGAGGGGATGTTCCCTGAG
Source organism: Hirundo rustica (assembly GCF_015227805.2). Lineage (NCBI taxonomy): Eukaryota > Metazoa > Chordata > Aves > Passeriformes > Hirundinidae > Hirundo > Hirundo rustica. The sequence continues at coordinate 389,970 of NC_053470.1, forward strand.
GATGCTCCTGGGAAGAGACAGTAAGTGCCATAGGAATACGAGGAGGAAGGATGAATTGATGCCAACGACAGCAGCAGCTGTCTCAGTTCAGGCAGGTGGCTACAGAGCCCTGGGTGTGCCGGCTGCTGCGATCCAAGCTGGGTCTGTGCCCTGTGCAGCCTTCCATGGTGGCTGGGATGCCGTGCCTGTGCACAGCCCACATCCTGCCTGGTTTGGAAATGCTGCTTTGCAAAAAAATGGAGTGGCAGTGGGTGATAAATCCCTGCCTTGCAAAGCATGCACCGAGTGAGCTGCGCTGGCCTCCGAGGTACAGGCACGGCTCAGGGGTGTGTGTTGGTGTGGGTGCAAGTTGGTGAGCAGGGTGGGATTAGCCCTGGGACCATGTGAGATTGCTAAATGACTAACTTTTAGAGCCAGATTTATGTTGTTTCCTGCTCCATCCCCTCTAGGGATGGATAGGTGCTTCCAAACCCATGCTGCAACTCTCCTGGGCTATCTGTGGGTTTCTGAGCTGTCATCTGGAGCTTCTGTAGTGGGCAGGGGGGTGTTGAGCCTCTTAGCCCTTGAATCAGCCCCTTGCTTTAGGGGGTTGGTGCATCCCAAAGGCTGGTCACTGGAGAGACCAAGGCTGTCCCATCAGAGATGCTGGAACCAGAACTGTCGCTGGAGGCTGCACAGCTGGTTCATTAAATGAAGCTGATGAGCAGTGTGATTATTTTGTTCCGTTGGAAGGAGTTGCTGCTGCTGATTACAAACACCTTCTGTAACAAACCCACCTTAGCCTGCTTGGAACCTCTCTGAGGCTACTGCTCCCCTCATTGAGGTGAGAGGGTCTGTGGCTGCTCCCCTGAGCACCCTCCTGGAGAGGGACAAAGCCGTGGGGAGGCTGGAGCCTGTGTTGCTGCTTTCCCTTGGTTTTAGCGTTCTTTGCCTGGAAAGTGAGTGTGTGTTGCAGCCTAATGAGTGCCTGGCTGTGCCGTCATCTTGTGTGAGCGGGCAGCCCTGGCAGCCCCTCTGATTAGCGAGCACACTCATGGGGATGCTGATCACCGGCCTCAGGCTGCTGCTTCCAACGCCATCGCTCGCTGCTGTGGAGCCTGGGTCCCAAAAATGCCAGGGCAAGGAGGTCATCAGCAGGAGAATGGCATGTCTGTGTGGCTCTGAAAGGCGCCTTGTGCTGTGCAAGGGCGGGGGCTCCAGTGGCATGCAGGGAGTGTCTCCCCCTCGGATCCTGGGCGCCTGATGTGTTCCTACACACTGCTGGAAACATCAGGCTGGACCTTTGTGCCAGCAGCCCCAGACCTGCCTCTCATCCAGGGGTGCCAGGAGGGGCACGGTGCTGAGCCTGGTGGCTGTGTCATCCTTGGGGGGACGTGGGGCAGAGCTAGGCATGCTGCAGCCCTGGCTTTTGGGGTGCCAGTGGTGGGGCCTTGCCAGCACCGGCAGGATGTGGTGGCTTCAGTATCTGCCCTTCCCCTTTCTTCATTCCAGCCCCTAGCCCAGGGAGCATGGCCAGTGACAGAATTGCCCTTTTTGTGCCCCTGGATGCACTTTCTCAGGAGACAGCCAGTTGTGCTCGCTGGCAGTCCATCACTCTGCCTCGGTGTGGCCCCCTGCCCTGGGGCCAGGTGGGTCCTGTGGCCAGGGTGGGGGACACCCTTGCCCGTGTTTTCTGGGGCTCCCAACTCACTGCTGCGGGGAAGGCAGCACCCAGCCCCCAGTAATGCCCATCAACACAGCAAGGGCAGGAATGGGTTGCTAGCCCCAGGACTGCTCCAGTGTGGGAATGGGGCTGAGTGATGAAAATCTGGGATGCTGGTGGGAGGGTCAGGCTGGACCACTTTTTATCTCCTTTTCATGCAGTCTCAGCTCTGTGGTGCCAGTCAGCCTCCATGCAGCTCACTGGTCTCCATGTCACTGTGGGCTCGACTTCCTCCCCAGTAAACAAACCTGAAGTGTCCTGGGTGCCAGGAGGGCAGGAGACATCTCTCTGCTGGGGAAGTTCCCTGTGTTTCAGAGCTGCTGTCATCCCTCTCACAGACTCACAGAATAGGCTGAGTAGGAAGGGACCCATCAGGATCCTTAAATTCAGTTCCTGGCCCTGCACGGACACCCCAAGAATCTCATCATCTGCCTGAAAGCATTGTCCAAGTGCTTTTTGAGCTCTGGCAGCCTTGGGGCCATCACCACTTCCCTGGGGGGACTGTCCCAGTGTTCAGTCACCTGCTGGGTGAAAAAACATTTCCTGATGTCCAAGCTAAATATCATGTCCCCGTCCCCCCTTCCCTCCCCCTGTATGATGTCCCTTTCTTCAGTGCATGTTTGCTCATGGGGAGTGTCCCAAATGTCCCCTGATGCTCCCAGAGCCCAGGACTGGAGAGGGGATACTGCAGCTGCCATCAGGTCCCCCATTCCCCAGGCGTGTGGGAAAGCCTGATGTGTTCTGTGTTTGCTCCCACCTCAGCCAGGGCTGCCCTGGCATGCTCCAGGAGCCTTTTGGACTCTTTCAACTCTGGTGTTGAACCAGGGGAGTCTCTTAAATCAAAGTGGAAAAGGCTTGTGGTGATTCTGATGGAAACTGTAAATTATGGAAGCTGTGCTGGCTGGGAGGTCCCGGTGAAGAGCTGCTGCAGGGAGCCCAGCACCGGCGCCAGGTCTTCCCGACTGGGTGGTGGCATCTGGTTCGCTTCCTTTTGGGCATTTCCTGTGGGATTTCTGCCCTTGGACAGGAAAAGGGTGCGGATGGGATCCGGTTGGAATGGAATTTCAGCCAGAGTGGCCTGCGAATAAATGGGGATGCTGCTGTCACTCTGTGGGTTAAACTGCTTCTGAGTTTTCTAGTCTCAAAAGAATAGAGAGACTGAAGGGAAGTGGGGGAGAGGGAGGGGAGAGTTGTATGGGGGTTTTGTTTGTTTGGAGGAGTTGGAGTTTTTTATTTTTCTGGGATTTTTTTTACAGCTATTGCAGTTGGATGCTGCAAACTCTCAGGGCTCAAAACTGTATTTTATAGATTCTCACTGTCTGGTGACTCTGCTAGAGGGGGAGAAGGAAAACCCACAAGCTTGCGAAAAGCCAGTGTGAGAAATAAATGGAAACTTGCTGCATCACTGAGACTCTGCTGGCAGATCCAAGGGACTTGTGCTGCATCCATGTGGGAACACACAGCATGTCCATGTGCCAGCTGTGTCAGGGGTCCCCCAGCCTCAAACACTTTCCATGGGATTCCAAAATGAAAGTGCTCCATGCCTCTTCGGAATGTCATTATTGTTGTTTATAACTGAGATTCGTGTCTAAGAGGAAAATGAATTGCTCCGTCTGTCTATTTCTCATTTTGCAGATGCAGGAAATAGACCACGCTGGGGTAATGGCCTAGGAATTAAATTTTGCTTTAATACACAAACCCAATTTTGAGTTGGTTGACTGAAGGGAAAAAATTACATTCAGGCAGGAAGTAGAGGCCTGGCTGGAGTGGGGTTCTGTGGGGGCATAGGGGAGGTGGGAATGTGCCAGCTCTCCAAGGTGCAGCCTGCAGCATCCTCTGACAGCACAGCAGCGATATTGAGCAATAAATTAGCTTTCTTTTTCAAAGAGACACAGAGCAGCTTAAATGCATTTTGTGGATGATCCTCATGGAACCCCCCAAATCTGGCTGTGTAACAGAACTGAATGCAGTGAGGCAGGGAAGGGTGCTCTCAAGGATGCTCAATAACCCAGAGCAGGGGTGGGCTGGGGAGACAGCACTGGCCTTTGAGCTCCAGGTATGGGGCTGTGAGCAGTGGTTCACTGCCCCCTGGGCCTCCTCTTGGGGGAGGAATGGGGGGCAGGGGGTTGAGCTGCAGGCTGGGGTTTTGGCTGGATGCTGTACTGCTTCTGGCCACCTGCACTGTTGTGCTGATGCTGAGACCCAACATGACACTGTGATGGTGGCACTGCTTGCTGTGGTGCTGTTCACTGCTCTGGCACTTGGATGAGGGAGACCATGAGCCTGCCAGACTGAATATATATCTATACACATGACACTTAATTTTTAAAGATGGGATTTTTTTTTTAAACTCTTTTGTTCCTATCAGTACTTTCCCAAGCCTCTGGCCACCGTTGTGGTCAGTCCTGGAGTGACCCTGCAGAGTGCTGTGCTCCCTCCAGCAGCCCAGGAATTTGTGTCCACTTGTCATTCCTCAGCAGCTTTGCCTGTCTGTGGAGCTGCAGCCGTGCCTTGGTGTGTCAAACTCCCTGGGAGGCTCTGGAATTGCCTGTGATTGTGACAAATGCAAAATTCGGCACGTTTTAGGTTCCTTTCCCATCATTAAAGGACTCATCAGTGTGTGAGAGTGGGTCTTGTCTGTGCCATGCCTCTTGTTGCCAGAAGCCTCTGCCTCCTTCTGGCAGCCCACATGGAGGGAGTGGAAATGGCCAGAGGAAATTACCTATGTAGTTACCTGCTTCATGTCTGAATTGCAGCTCAGCAGAGTTGAAAGGATGGCGGGCAGATCCACAGTTCCTGCAGGCTGCCAAAATTATCTTGGCTGCCCCTCAGAGCAGAGAGGAGAACTTTGGAGAGATGCAATGTGGTGGAACCAAGCTGGCTGGGAACAGGGGTAATGGAGGCAACCAGCATGGTCCAAGTCCTCCACCCAGCTGGGCGGGGACGGTGCACTTCTGTTTGGTGTGCTCTGGGATGCAGCCTGTGCTGGGTTCAGGGTTGTTTCCTGGTCCATTGCCACAGGCTGATCCACGAGGTGATGGGGTGAGCTGCATGGTTCTCCCCTGGCTCTGTGTGCTCCAGCCTGCCTTCAGCAGTTAATCCCCATCCTGGCATAAACCATGGGAATCCATGCCCTGCAGTGCCACGGCTGTGCTAGTGTCCTTGGCTCAGGAAACTCCTCCTGGGTGGCTGGGGAGTGAGCTTGGGGCTGGTCCCATAAGATGCAGTGACGTATTGCTAGTGGAGCATCCTTTGATGTGCTTTATAAAGTGTGAAGGACACCACTGTGGCTGTTGGTGACACCCAGAGCAGAGCATGGGACATGGGGACAGCTCTGCCATACCTGTCCGTTCTGTGTGCTGGAACCTCCTCCTCCTCCTCTCTAGAGACCATCCCTTTGACAGGGGATATTGCAAGGGGAGGCTGAGCCAAGGGGAGTTGGTGCTTTTTTGTTTATAAATGTATTTCCTGCATTTTATCTTGACATGAGGAGCAAAAGTGCTCCTGTGCAGCAGTGGAGGGGCCTCCCCAAAGAGATGCTAATGGCTTTGAGTCACCTCGGGGTTCGGGAACATTTTGTCTTGAAAGGCTTTAAATGACCTGTTTAATGCGCTGGAAAAGTGTCCAGGGAGCACTGGGTCTCTGTCATTCCGCAGCACCGGGAGGAGGATTGGAAAATTGGAAAATCTGGCCGGTCTACGGAGCATTCCCAAGGGACTGGGGTAGGAAAAAGGATTTAAAATTGCTACGGTTTGAAAACAAGCCCTAGCTGGACGTTCTCTGGAACGAAGTGGAGGTAGCTGTAGGAAGAGCAGATCTGTGGCTGGCTGCGGAGGGAGGCGTGGGAGTCCCGTCCCTGTGGACACGAGGTGATCCCGCAGCGATGCGGGAGCTCTCCTTGCGGTCTGTCTGGCATCGCTGGCTGTGCTGTGCTGGAAGCAGCATGGGTGTGAGCTCCACCTCCAAACCTCCTCGCCTGGGACCCCAGATTGAGCTGGGACTGAAACGTGTCTCCGAGCCTTGTCCTTGTGCGCCTGGAAGCGTGGAGTGGCCAAGCCGCGCGCTGAACCCTCCGCAGCGGCAGCTTCCCTTCTTTTAAATCGATCTCTTTTAGGGGGCCCAGGAGCCGAGTTACATCAGTCCGAGTGTCTCTTTCTCAGCATTTCAGGGGGGAGTGGGGGGAGGAGGGTGTAAAAGTCCAAAATATCTGCTACCTGCTTTGTTTCTGCAATGGGCATTAGCACTAATTATCCCCCCATTGTCTCCAGTTCCTGTGGGAAGTCTTGTTTATCCTTCCAGCCTTCCAGGAATGCAGCCCAAGGAGCTGTGCGAATATATTTAACCTTGCACAGAGCAGCACAATGGCCCTTGGATTTCCCGGCTCTGTGGTATCTGTCGGAAGTGCAACTAATCAGGCGTTTTGGGGGCAGGGAGGTTGGAGAGGGCGCTGGGTCGGGACAGCGACGAGGCTCCGGCTGACTCCAAAGCCTCCATGCGCAGCCTGAGGCTGGATCTGCCAGGGGATCAGAACTGCCGCTTTCCTGCTGCCCCACTGAGCAGCAAAATGGGGCTGGACCGATGGTATCGGCAGGGTGTGCTCCCATGGGCTGGGGTCACATGTGCTCCTTGGAGCTCTATCAGGACACGGGACAACCCTGAGCCAGCAAGGATGTGACAGAGCCTTTGGTTCAGACAGCAGCTCCTGTCCCCTCTGAAGCCCTTCTTGCTCCCTTGGCCCCATTCAGTTTTCTCCTTTCCCAGCATGGGTTAGGTGGTACAGAGGGGCAATGCCCAGAACAGGTCGGGGGGCACCATGGTGGGGTGCTCCTCTCAGGCTCTGTGCCTTCACTGCGGTGGGATTGTGCCATGCAGGCGGAACCCCCCTTCTTTGGTTGAGGATCTGTTATTCCACCCCCCCCAAAAACATCCCTGCATCAGAGTTTTGACTTTTGCATGTCAGTGGGGGCCCTGGGGAGCACTGGTGCGGGGCCAGCTCCTTGCTGAGGTGCACCAGCCCCTCACTGTGGTCACACTCATGTGGCAGCAGCACTGGTACCTTCCCAGGCTGTTTCCCATGGTGGGCTTCACCTGAGCCCAGTGTTGCCTTCACTGTGCACCTCTTTGAACTCCGCTCCTCTGTGGGTGAGTCGTGCCAGTGTCCGGTGCTTGCTGTCCTCTAGGAAGCAATGGAGTGGGGATAAACCTGGGGTGCAGACTCTGAAGGATGCCAGTCTCCCAGTACAGCACTGGGGTTGTGAGCTGGGACCTGGTTGCTGCTGTTACAGCCTCTGGAGAGACCGAGGGGTTTGCCTTGCAGTGTGCTCCTCCTCAGCAAGATGGATCTCTGTGCAGAGCTGGATGGTCTCTGCAGCATCCATCTGGGGGATGGGAGCCATGACTTGCTCTGGAGCCCAAAGGTTATTCCAGAGCACCGGCTGCCACGGCAGCTATGGCCTCCCTCATCCTTGCTGGGCCAGGGGCTGGTGGCTGTGGTAGGGATGAGGCTGGGCTGGAGCTGCATTGCAGGCAGTGGCTGAGGAAAAGGGGAAGGATGCTGAGCCACAGGGTGCACATGGAGAAAGGCTCAAATCAAAAGGCTGCTTCCATGTGTGGTCTGGCAGGAGCCAGCTTGGGAGTGGGGCTGTTTTCAGGAGCTGCTGGTGCAGACATGAGTGCTGGCTCTGCTTGCCTGCAAGACAGCATCAGCTGGAGAGGCTGGCAGAGCAGGGTGGCAGGAGAGCACAGAGCTGCAGGAGAGGAAAGGGAGGAGAGGGGAGGTGAGGGGGTGGTGAGACCTGGAGCAGCGGAGTCCTGTGGCTGGAGGGGAGGGACAGTTTGCGGGGTGGGTTGGCAGGGGAGCAGCAGGGCTGTGTGAGTGCTGGACATGCCAGTTTGGTGGCGTGCCTTGTCCCCAGCTGCTTTCCTCAAGGGCCAGGCTGGAAGGGGGTCACTCACATCTGCAGTGGCCTTGGGATGGTGGGTCTGCTCCCGCTAAAGCCACGTGCCTGCAGCTGTCCCAGGCAGTGCCACAGCCCCTCTCTGCCACCACCCCCAGCCCTTGGCATCACTGTGACCCCCCAGCTTCAGCTGAGGTTTCAGCCCTTGAGCTGTGGGGACAGCTGCTGGCAGAGAGGCAGGGACTGCGGGTTTCAGCATTGCCGGGGGAATGGGATGGATGCGTGGATGGATAGATGGATGGACATATGCAGTATGTGGGAAAGAGCTGCCATGGGCTATGACCTGACAGAGCCTGAGACTGGCTGCTGCAGCTGCAGGCTTAATGGATTAGGGAGGGAAGTGCTGGGGAGCTGCTGTCTTCCCCAGGAATTGGAAGCAAGTGTGCTGTGCTCCAGGGATCTGCCACGGCGGAGGGGCTGGAGAGGTGCCCTGGGCTTTTTGTGTCCTGTCAACCCTCAGGCCACTGGCAGATGGTAGGGAAAGCTTCCCACACGGTGTCAGTGGGAATTGCCCCATAATGTCCTGAAGGACAGTGTGTGCCATTGCTGCCTGGGGTGTCTTCAAACCCCTTCAGCTGATGAGGAATCCACATGGCAAGATTCCTGCTATATGGCTGCAGGAGCCGGGGAGCAAACTGCATGGAATCCCTTCCTGATCCACGCTGCAGCTCAAGGGTTCCAGACACCACATCCCTGGGGAGCCCTTAGTCGATGTATGCTGTGCTGAGGTCCTGTGGGAGCACTCCAGGAGCTGTCACCTTCCTGGGCAGTGTTGGTAGAAAACAGACAAAATCTTCCCTTGCTCCAGGTTATCCCTGGAGTTCAAAACAAAGGATCTTTCTTTGGTGCTTGCATCTCTGACATCACGGAGGTGAATGAGGTGGAGACCCTGTAGGCTTTAGCTGGAGCATCCTTGTCCCATGCAGGAAACCCAAGACTTCCCTTCCCAACCTTGGAGCCTGACAGGAGACTTTCAGGAGTAAGGGGGTTTTGTGATGGAGCAAAATGGTCTCATCCCATTAGTGAAGGCAGTGATGCAAGGTGAAATTCCCAGAGGGAATAAGGTGCAAATGGAGGAGTTAAAGAACACAAATGGCCAGTGCCTGCTGGGCTCTGGTGGCTCTTCTGGAGGGTTTAAGAATGAAGCAGCTGAGCTGCCAGCCCACAGGGGTCCCTCACTGAAGGGGACTGCTGTGTGGGAATGCAGCCTCCCGACTCTGTCCTTCATTTGAGAGGTGCAGGGAGAGCAGTGGAAATTATATGGAGCAACCTTGCTTTAGCACCAAGCAATTTGGCTGGAAAAATATTTAAAGCTGGTATGGAACTGCTGTTTCAGTTTGGTGGATTAGGGACAGCAATGCTGGTTTTATAGGGGGAATCCAGTTTAACTGCAGCAGGCGGTGTTATTTTTCTAGTATGGCAATAAAGTGATTAGAGAGGGCAGCTGGGAGATGGATCATTGGGATTTTCAGAAAGCCTCAGACAAATTTGTGGAGTTATTACGGGGAGAGTGGTGGGAGAAAAGGCCAAGTTCTGTTTGGTGTGCTCAGGTGTGCTGGGAGGGAGGAGTAGAGGCGATGATGTGGCCAAGGGGTGCTCTGTGCTGGCTGCAGCTCTGAGCTTCAAATTTGGTGTTAAATATGCACAGCTGATGCAAATAAATCACGGAAGAAGTAGGTAACGGTGGATGTGGATTGGCTGGAGGAGCCTGATGGCCTCCCCTCTCCTGGGGCTGCCTTCCTTCGGTCAGAAGCTAAGGAAGGCACCGCAGGGAGAGGGGAGGCTACGCTAATCACCTTGCTGATTAGGAAGGTGGGGCTGTGTTCCCTCCTATGACCTTGTGTCTACTGGACAGGCCCGTCCCGAGGGTAGATTCAGGGAAGTTGGTTGGGACTGAGATAACAAAGCGCAGGGACATTGACAGAGCCAGGGAAGAGGAGGGGGAATCTCTCCCCCTCGAGTTGCAGGATGGTTCCCTGCTGCCGTGGGGGAGAAGTATCTGATGCAGGGGCTGTTCTGTCCTCCCCTCAACACTGATCCAGTTTTGAACTAATTTTCCCGAGGACAACAAAAAGCACAGAGAGAACTGCTGCCCAGATTTTGTATCCTGCTGTCACTGAGCCAATTAAGGAAAGGGTTGCCGTATTTTATTACTTTTTTCGTTAATGCAAGGGTGGAGCAACATAGCTCTTCTAAAGCCTCATTCTTGGAAGAGGCTGAGCAATGTCGGCTGGAGCTTTTTTTTGGGGGGGAAGGAAAAAAGAGGGATAAAAAGGGGGAGGGGAAATAAATAATCATACTTGGCGTGGAAAATACCAACCTGCAGAATTAACATTTTTCTGAATAGGTCTGGATATCCTGATGTAGGACTCTGAAGGCTGGCCAAACTCTGCCCAGTGTTGGTGTTGGGGGAGACCAGAGGGAAGTTTATGTGGACTTGGAAAACATGGGTAAAAAAGGGGCCTGGATGCTGCTGGAGGGGAAAGCGTGAATTTTGGGTTGGCTGCCTGTGGCCTCAGGTGATGTACACTAGGATGTCCCCCCCTCCCAGGTACAGGTGTGATGATGTGGGCAGCATCCCTCCTTCCATGTCTCTCCTTCCTTCTTCCCTTGGTGCCTAACCTCTGCATCTCTCCTGACGAGCCCATGAGCTTAAGGCAGGGATGAAGTGCTTTGATATTGTGAAAATAATAATTTGGTGGAAGAGATGGGGGAAACTTTGTATCTGAGAACCCTTGGTGTAACTTGCCACGGGTAACCTGTGCACCCTTACCCCACGTTCCTGCTGCTCCAGGCTGGCAGGTTGGTTTTGGAGACCATCTGGGCTGGAAGTAAAAGCAGTAGTCACCGTGTCCCAGAGGACCTGGCACTGGCTCTGCACTGGCCCTGCATCACCCTTAGCTCTGCCCACCCTGGGCTTCGCTGCCCTTCCCTGTCTCTTCTGTTTTGTTAGTCATTGATTCACAGCCCCCCACCCCCATTCCCCCTGCCTTCCCCTCGGTTTTGGGCAAAGCTCAGATCAACGCAGAACAATGGTTGGCTGGATGACGTGTATTGTTAACCTGCTGCTGCACATCATCATTACAGGCCGGCACGGACAGGGCCATTGACCCTTGGGCACAGGTGACACAGGACTGCCTGTAAACAGTGTTAGTATTTCATAGCTTTTATATTTAGGGAGTTAATGACTCCAAAGAAAGCAGATTTTAATCTAAACAGCTATTCTTTGTGCTGTGTCAGTCCTGGACATCAAAGAGAACATCAAAGTGGGAGGCATGAAAGGCTTTGATGGCAGCACGGCTGCTTTGCCAGGTGTAGCATCTTGGAGCAGGGCTCCCCCGCTCCTCCGAGGTGGCTCCTGCACCTCCAGCAGGGTTGCTGCACCTCCAGGCAGGCTCCTGTCCCTGCTGCTGTACTGGCTTTGAGCAGGCTCCTGTGCCTCCTCCACACCTCCGAGAGGGCTCCTGCTCCTGTCCCAGCCTGAGGCTCCTCTTGGATACGTCACAGGTAAAAGCTGTTGTCCCAGCAAGGAAAACAAGATTAATGTACAAATGTGCTTCAGTAACAAAACCAAAGGCTGTTTAAACTTTTTGCATTGTTTTGCCTTGGGTAGCAGTGGAGCTGCATGTGAAGCGTGATGTTAGGTGTGGGAGCTTGTGGGAGTATGAGATGTTGCTCCATGGGACAACAGGCTCTGGCAAGGTGTTGAGGAGCCTCTCACACCAATCCTGATTTTTAATTCTTTTCCCAGTTTTGGTCAGGCTATGAAACAAATCCTGTTCTCGTCTTTTCTTTTTTGTTCATCTTTGTGTCTGCTGACCAGAGAGAATCCATGGATGATGTGGGGAGGCCGGAGGGGCTGCTGTGCCCCCTCAGCTGGGCTCGTGCTCTGGGATGTGGGGCTCTTGGCGCCAGGCAGCCTCTGTGTCTCCAGCATCTGGCACAGTGAGGGACCAGCATGGGAGGTTTGCCAGCCCAGGTGCCAGGAGGTGCCCAGGGCACTGGGGGTGCATTGGGACCCCTGATCCTGCCAGGCCTGCAGCATGGGGAGCCCAGTGGATCTGGGGCAGCCCAAACAGCCAGGCACAGGGCCAGGAGTGCTTCTCCCCACTGCTTTCCCATGGCTGCGGCAGCTCCAAGGCTTCAGAAACACTCCGTGGGCTGTGCGGAGGAAGCTGCTGGGAGCCCTCGTGTTCCTCTGCTGGTTTGGATCCAGTCACTTCTCCACTGACTTTCCTGGGGAAAAGAAAAATAATTTTAAATGTGCGTACGTGTGTGCAAGGCTGCATTTGGCCAGCAAGAGCTGCTGCAGCATGAACGTATCAAAATATCCAATGGATTTATTTTATAAGCCCCCTGAGCTGGTGCAGGGAAGAGCTCAGGGTTTCCTCCAGGTACTTGCAAATCCCATTTCTGACAATGGGGAAGAGGTGGTGGGGTGGAGGTGATGGAACTGATGCGTACAGTGGGATGGGGGTCGGCAGGTCCCAGTGTGGCACCTGTGCAATTTGTCATTTGCAGGTGCTGGCAGCAGCTTGGGGCTTCCAGCAGTCAGACCCTCTCCTGCTTCTGGGTCACCCCCTACACTTTGGTTACAGCCCAGGCTGGTTTGGATTGGAAGGACCTTAAAGCCCATCCAATTCCAATCCCCTGCCATGGGTGGGTATGCCTTCCACTGTCCCAGGTTGCTTCAAGCCCCTTCCAGCCTGGCCCTGGACACTTCCAGGGATTTGGCAGTCACAGCTTCCCTCATCACCCTCACCGGGAAGATTTTTTTCCTCTTCTCCCCAACCTGAGCCTGTACACCACACCAGGGTATTCCTGGGGTAAAAACAGGGCTGGGCTGGGCACCACATAGCTTCCCACAGGGTCAGTTCCTGCAGCAGTGCCAGGGTGAGGGGTCCCAGGGACTAAATGGGGCTCTCCCACATCCACGATGAGGGACACCACGCTGGGCATCACTCGGAGCCTGCCTTGCTGTGGCTGAGGAGACCAGGAGGTGCCACTTGTGCACTGGGTGGTGAGTGAGAAAGGAGAGGCTGGATCTGGCTCCGTGTCACTACAGGACTGTTCGGGAACGTGCTGGGATGCTGGCAGAGGCTGGGTAGCACTCAGGGTGAAGGTCCTGGTGCTCTGCAAACCAGAGTTGGGAGCAGCAGGTTGAGTTGCCTGCTGCGAGCTGTTTTCCAGCTTTCTGCAAGGGAAAGGAGCTAAAAATAAGCTTGTTTGCCTCCAGCTGGAGTTGATTTAGGCATCCCTGGCTGTTGTGGAGGACAGCCAGTAGAAGTTTGCCGACTATAATTTTGCTGCTCTGCCCTCCCCACCCTGCTCCAAAAAGCAATGGCCAGGAAAAGCAGGGAGCAGGATGGGATGTAAAGAGCTCCTGACCTGCTCTGCTCAGAGTTTCCACGACTTGATTCACCTTTTCCCCTTCACCAGAAGCAGGCCTGGAGCTGCTGGAGGGAATGTTAAGAGGTTTATCTGTGCCATGCACAGCAGCCCTTCTGCATGGAATACCAGCACAGCCCCCGCCCCCAGTCTTGGCAGCATGAACCAAGACAAACATGAAATCGTGGTTTCTCCTGGTTTTTTCTTCAGCCTTATGGTCCAGGTCCTGCCCTGGCTGGGCTGGAAGGTGTCAGAGGAGCTGCTGCTCCTCCCCTTCTGTCCCCTCCATATGACTCCTGTCCTGCTGCAGCTCCAGGCTCTGCTCCATGTGGGGTGAGACAGCTCCAGCCTGTGCTTGCATGGGCCTGGCACGGCTGGAGTTGGTAGTGTCAGAGTGGATGTCAGGGTTTTGGGGGGATCACATGTCCAACCCCGCAGGCAGCTGCTGCTGGAGGAGAGGAGCAGCCCTGGAGTGCAGCTGTAGTCTCACATCTCTGCTCTCCTTCCTTGCAGGTTCCTGACCGCCTTCCCTGGGTTTTGATGCTGAATCAGGATTGTGTTAACTAAAGATGGAAACACTGGAGTCAGAACTGACCTGCCCAATCTGTCTGGAGTTATTCGAGGACCCCCTCCTGCTGCCCTGTGCCCACAGCCTCTGCTTCAGCTGCGCCCACCGCATCCTGGTGTCCAGCTGCTCCTCCAGTGAGTCCATCGAGCCCATCACCGCCTTCCAGTGCCCGACCTGCCGCTATGTCATCTCCCTCAACCACCGGGGCCTGGAGGGCCTCAAGAGGAATGTGACCCTGCAGAACATCATCGACCGCTTCCAGAAGGCGTCGCTGAGCGGCCCGAACTCCCCTAGCGAGAGCCGCCGCGAGAGGAGCTATCGCAACAGCCCGACCATGTCCGTGGCCGGCGAGAGGATCGCCTGCCAGTTCTGCGAGCAGGATCCGCCCCGCGATGCCATCAAGACCTGCATCACCTGCGAGGTGTCCTACTGTGACCGCTGCCTGCGGGCCACCCACCCCAACAAGAAGCCCTTCACCAGCCACCGGCTGGTGGAGCCCGTGCCTGACGCGCACTTCCGTGGACTGACGTGCCTGGAGCACGAGAACGAGAAGGTGAACATGTACTGTGTTGCTGATGACCAGCTCATCTGTGCCTTATGTAAACTGGTTGGCCGCCACCGGGACCACCAAGTGGCATCGCTCAGTGACCGCTTCGAGAAGCTGAAGGTAAGGACGCAAGATCCCTCCCGAGCGCTCTGAAGCTCAGGCTTTCTGTGGGAGCTGAGGTTGCAGTGAATGTGATGTGAACCTGCATGGATGATGTTTGACCTATATAAAGTTTGAAATCCCTCTCCATCCGCTGTGCATTTGGAATGAGCCTGCAAAACCCTTCTCATTCCTTTTTTCTTTAAATGAAAAAAAAGCCTGTAGCAGGTCCCGTCTGACGTCATGCTGCTGAGGCCGTGGCTGTGGCAGCACTCATGTTCCCGTTAGAACCCTGCTCATGTCTTTCTCAGCTGCTGCTTCCTCTGGCCTTTCTCCCTTCATGTTCCAGGCTCATTCTGCCCCAGAAGTGCTTTTCTTGGATCTTTGACTTGTTCATGTTCAGAACAAAACCACTCTCTCCGCTCTCATGTATTTTGAGGGCAGAAGGAATACTTCATTGCTCCAACAAAAACACAGAACCCTTGGAGTTTTTTGTGCAGACCAGATTATTTTTTTCCTCCTTGTTTTTGAACAAACTGGTGCCTGGAAAGAAGTCTTCCTAGATGTCCAGTTTCCTGGTCTGGTTTCCCACCTCCCCATCTCCAAACTCCCATGAACCTTCTGCGAGGTGCCCAATGCTGTGACTACACACCCCAGATGGCACAAGGAACAGGATGGGATGTCCTGGGTTTTTCTTCCTTATATTCCAGCCACCAGGTTTGGCCTTGGGTTAGTGCTGCCAAAAGGGGCCTGGGGAGGCTGGCTTTGCCTGCCTGTCTCCCATCTCATCATGCTCACCTAAGCTTCCCCAGTGTGCAGAGCTGCGCCAGCAGCCCTGTCCGTAGTCCAGGACATTCTTCTTCCATGAGGAAATGTCTCAATTAGCAAATTGGAAACCTTCAAAAGCAATGGCCATGTATGTTTGCATGCAATAAAACCTGGGCAGAGAAATTAAAACCCTGGAACAGTCCTCTCTGGTCCAGCCTGTGCCAGCCAGGCAAATCCATCTGAGAAGGTGTAACAGGTTGCCAGAACACTATCCTTTTCCCTATTAAATAAGAGTCTGAAGTGATTTTGGCCGTGGAGGGAAGCTCTCCTCTGCTGAAAGCGTTCTTCCTGTGCTGTTGATCCTGCCCAGATCCTCAGTCTCTGCAGGGCTGGAGCTGCTGGTGAGGGGCTGGAGCAGGGGTGAGGGTGGCCACAGCTATCTGGAGAAGACCTCAGTGTGTGTCCTTCTGGTTCATCCTCCAGCACATCCCTGCCTCTGGCTGTGCATTGGTGAGGCTGGTTTTGGGTGTCTCTTTCCCTGACACTGTGCCTCCGCTGCAGAAATTGCTCAGGATTGGTTCTGGGCTTCACCAACAGAGCCAGTATTTGTTTTGGCATCTTCTGTCAGCTCCTTACATGGCCTCGGTCCAAGCTCTGACCACTGTGTGCTCCCTGGCAGTGATGAAAATCCTTGCAAGTACCTGAAATACTTGAAATCCTTAAATGTATACTGATAGGATGCTGCTGCCTGGGAATGTGTCGCCAGTGGAGCAGCTGCTGCCTCCCATGGGCCTGCCCCATGTGCCGTGCCCACAGCAGGGCTCTGCCCCTCTGTCCTCTTGTCAGGATGTCACTGGTGAGCTTAGTGGCTGCTCCTGGAGCTCTGCAACGCTCTCGAGCAGCCAGCAGTGAGCAGATGCACTTAATCCCTGGCTTTGATCCCACATCTTGAGTGAGCTGGGAACGCCTTTCAAGTTAGATTTTTTTGATGGAAAATTGGGTTTTTGAAGTGAGTAACTTCCTGTTGTCAAAAGGGCTGTGCTTTCTACAGAAATCTTTGGTGGAAATTTTTTTTATCTCTTTATAAGAGCTGAGTGCCTGAAACTGGACTAGTGTGTGTAAATGAGAAACCTCCTTCCAGTGCTCCCCTTTCTTCCAAGCTGGTTTTACATCTAAAGTCTCCAGCGTGTGCCAGCAGCCTGGCTTCCCTCTGGATGCTCTGCCATGGTCCATCCATACTGTATTATACACCTCCAAATGTTTTAGGAACCATCTTTAATCCCTTTAATGCATGCCATGGGTTTATTTTGTGAGTCTTCAACTCCATTTGTTTATGTCGTCAATTAGGATTCCCGCCCGTGGGAGCAGTTTCCTGGATTTCAGTAGGGACCACATGGATGCCAGGCAGGATGGGGCAGAGGATGGAGTGCTGGATCACGTCCAGAAGCTTTCTGAAGCTGGGATGCCAGGGATGGAAGCGGTGACATCCTGTTTCCCTGGGAAGGTTCATGTCAAGGGTTATCAGCTGCAGATCCCGTTCCATGGTTCCCCGATTCCCCGGTGCAGCGGGCAGCGCCGACGCTCCCGCTGTGTGAGCATGGCTGGGAGCAGTCCAAGCGCATCGGCATGGTGGTGCTCATTTTCCCTCCCCGTGGGTTCAGGAGGGGTTGAGATGCTGAGCACAATCAGTGACTAAAGTCATCTGCTGGCTCAGCTCGCTGGCTGGAAGTCGACATTAAAGATGAAATTAAAACTCTGTGTAGATTAAGAGCAAAACTAATGGCCTGACCTAGATACAGCGAGTGCCCAGGACAGCAGTGCATTATCTGCCGAGTGAAATCTCGGCCAATTATAAATTCAGATTGCTTGAAAGTTGTAATTAGCATCCTCTCTGCGGTGCCTGCCTGGGTCCTGCCGGCGCTGCGGCGCTGCTGCCGTGCCCGGGCTGGGGCAGGGTTACACTGGGGGATACAGCCAGAACAGGTCTGTGTGCAGAGCTCCAGCTGGCTCCTCTCTCCATGGTTTCTGGTGGAAGGGGTCTTTGAAGAAAGGATTTTGCCTTAATTACTGGCCATTGGCGGTGGCCTTTTCATGCACTCTGCTCCCTTTAAAGAGCCAGAGAAGGGCCAGCTCTGAGGAGGCTTTTCCTTTGCTGGTGCTGAGTCTTCTGTAGATTGACAGGCTGGAAATACACAAAAGAAAGAGAAAAGCGGTGTTTTGTAACACTTACATCCAGTCTCTGCTGGAGAAGGAGCCACGAGCCAGGTGGAAAACCTATCCTCTATTACCTGTCAGAGCAGCACTGCCTCCCGTGGGGCTGTGGGAGTGAGATCAGCATTAACTCAGCCTCCCTGTGCTGACAAATTGTACAGAGTGGTGGTAGTGACTCCAAGGCTTTCAGGAGAGTGGTAGGGTAGAAAATTGAGGAAAAACCTTCCGTCACGCTTCCACGTGGGACCTGTTCACCTGGGAGCTGCGAGCGCCTTCCCACTAGTGCAGGGTGAGTCACAGATTGCTGCTTGATTTATAATTTACTGCACTGCCATGGGGCTCAGAGGAATTTTGGTGTGTATATCTCTATTTCTTCACGCCAAGAGGAGTCAGCTGAGGAACGGGCTGCAGTTGTGACTGCTGAGGCTCCCACACAGCAGATGGGGGCTGCTCCCAGCTGGAACAGAGTTCTGGTGATGTCAGAGCTGTTGGCCCCTGAGCCCTGAAGCAGGGATGCTTTGGCTGCTTTATTTCCAGAAGGGGAGAGAAGGGGCTGCAGCCCCAGCCAAGGCTCACTCCAGGTCGGTAGTGGTGGAGGCTGGAAGCCCCCACTGCTGTGGGGATCCCAGGAGGGGACATTGTCCCCTCAGGTGCCACAGCCTCAGCTGTGGGGCAAGGGGCTTTGCCCTCCCCAGCTCAGCCATGAGCTTCTCCACAGCTCTGTGTGTTTTTAGTGTTATCTCAGGGCTCGTTTGTTATCTAGTGAACTCCCTGAGCAGGGAGACCTCTGCCACACTCCAGGGTCCCCACCTCAGGGTGCTCATGCCCATCATTGCCCTCAGTGGCAGAGCGGCAAGAGCTCAGCTGACACTGAACACCCAGAAAATCATCCTCATCCCTGCTTTAATATTGATTGTTTGGAGGTCACAGGGGCTAGGAACCAGGACTGAGGGCTGGGGTCTTTGATAATTTGCTTTGCTTCCCAGAAATCTTCTTTTTAGGGAGTGTTTTCCTTTTTAACCTTATTAATAACTAAGCTATTATGGATATTGAGATAGCAGAATGGCAAAACTGCTTTGATTAGATTAATCTCACTTTTTCCAAACCTGTATACACATCCAAGATGATTTCAATGTTGCTATCTCAAGAGCAGCTTGAGCCGGAAAATGAAAGCATAAAACTGTGTGAAAATCCCTTGGTGACATTATGTTTGAGATGAGGCTCGAGGTTTCATCTCTAGTCTTTGTATCCTGGAAGATGGCAGCCCAGAACCGGAGTGCAAGCTCTCTGGAGGGAGAAAGATGGTTTGCAGATGAGGTTCTTTTTAAATAACAGGTGCCACCTTCTTTGATCAAAGTCCTTGTGTTTCTGCAGCAGAGTGTGATTACCTGTCTGCTGCTCCCTTCTGTAGCTGCAGGATGTTGAAATGTTGTAGTGGTTTCATGTTCGCCAAATTCTGTTTGCCAAATTTAGCGTAGTGGTCTCAGTGTTTACTTTCTTTTCGTGGGAGAGGATCAAGGGGAGCAAAGCAGGCTCAAGCTTAAAAAATAAACAAATTGTTTTATTAACACACACTAAAAGAATGGAAAGGAAAAGTTGAAAAAAAAACCCCAAAAAACCCCAAAATGAAACTTCAAAACACTCTTCCCTTCCCTTACAGGCTGTTAGCTTTCTTACAAACAACAGAGAGACACAGCTTGTGATTCTCAGTCAGTTTCACCAATTTAACATAATCTTTCATCACTTTAGGAGAGGAGTCTCTAGAGTCCTATGGGGACATTCACCACAAGACGAAAACAGTCTCGTGCCTCCCAATGTCACAAATCTGCAACTGCCTGGAGTTTTTTGCAGGTTGTGCTGTTCCACCCATCAGCAGCCTTTCCCCTGGCTACTTATGGGCCTCTCGGTGTATCTGGGGTACTGCTGAAGAATGCTTCCTCTAGTACAAAACCAGGAATCTCTTCTTCTAGCTCTAAAATTGTCTCTATCTCAAAAGAAATAGAGACCTCCTTTTACCCCAGGAGCTGAGGGCTTCAAATCACTTTCTCTCTAAAATCATCTTTGCCTCAAAGGCTGAGACCTCCTTTTACCCCAGAAGTGAGGGGCTTTGGATTCTCACTTAAATCTCAATCATATCAATCCCCAACTTTGACTAGAACCAGCATTCCCCCAAACAACATTAAGATGTTACAAGAAGCAGTCCATTTCTCCATCATTTACCCCAGAGAAGTCCCGTTAAAAAACATCCACTTCCTCAATCCCTCCTTTTAATAATCTTTATCCGTTCTTTCGCTCTTGCTGCTCTGACTTCATGCTGTGCCTTTTCTACATCCACTCTGTCTCTTCTCTCTCTCAGAGAAGGGTTAGGCCTTGGAAGCTTCATGTTGTCAGGCAGGGGTTAACTCTGCCCAGTGGCTGTGTGACCTGTGTAGGACAGCAGTCTCAGCTGCATCTCAGATCAGCCTGGTTTCTTCCCTCCACTTTCTTCCTCCTGGCCAGCTGAACTGTGGGCACCTCACGGCTGCTGCATCTTCTGTTTTATTTGGGTTTTTTGCCCCTCTTTTTGCTCCTGGCACTTCACCA
Organism: Hirundo rustica; assembly: GCF_015227805.2. Taxonomy (NCBI): domain Eukaryota; kingdom Metazoa; phylum Chordata; class Aves; order Passeriformes; family Hirundinidae; genus Hirundo; species Hirundo rustica. Next base: position 409,793 of record NC_053470.1, read on the forward strand.
TGTCAGTGACAAGCCCTGCCTGACGGCAGACTGTGGTGGGCAGAGCTTCGTGGGATGGGACGAGGGGCCTTGAGCTGCTCATGTCGGGAGGTGCCACCCCGTGAACACCTCACTTGGGGGAAACGAAGTCTGGTTTTGCTTTTAAAAAACACATAGCCAGCAGTTTCGGAGAGCACAGCCCTACCTGAAGGCTGGGCAGCACCGCTGGGTGCAGGGCTGGGTGGAGCGGGCTGTGCCTGCATGGCACGGGCTGTGTGCCCTCGCAGCTCCTGGGCTGCAGGGTGGCTGCTGCCAGGCCACCAGCCCTGCTCCCCCAGCACCACGTCCCTGGGAGATGGAGGAGCAGCAGTGCTGTCCCTCTCCCCACAGCTGGCAGCCCTCTGTTCCCAAAACAGCCGGCAGCTTTGCCGAGGGATTGATATTCCTGCCCTGAGTGGCTGTTCTTTAATATTCAGGATACACTGCATTTGGGCACGATGAATATTCAAGAGTAGGGATGAGCAGAGCTCAGCTGATGCTGCTGGCTGACTGCTGGGGGTGACACTGGCTCTCCTCAGGCTCTGTTCAGTGATTCTGGCATGTGTGTCCCCGAAAAATGGGTCCCAGCAACATTCAGTGGCTCTGAGTAATTTGGAAAGTCAACTACGTGCAGTTGAGTGTCAGATGAATTTCTCAGCAGGCTCAGAACCTTGCTCTGTGATACTGAATATTGCTATTATTATCACATTAGCCTGTGAAACACCTGACAGGTGTAATTAAGTGATTTTACCTTGACAGCTGATGTGTTCTTTTAAAAAAACAACTTTGAATATCCAATTGAAGTAGTTCGATGTGCCTTTTTGTAGAAATCAGTATGCAGTAGCAGCACATTTGCTGATTAATCCTGTGTCAGGAGTGGAGATGGATCTCAGGGACCTTGAGGAGTGGGCACTTACCTTACCAGCTTAGGCTGGTCCTATGGAGCGTCACAGCTCCTGCTTTGGGCTTTCAGGATCTCCAGGGAAACCATCCCCTTGCTGAAAGGTGCTGGGTGGCTGCTGTGGAGCTGGGCACGTCCCCCAGAGCTGACAGACTCTGCTCCCCATGGGAGCTGTGACCTTTCACTTGACCTCAGAGGTCTTTTCCACCCCAAAGGATTCTGTAAGCAGTGGCAGATTAGCCTACCTGGGTTTGATCTTTATCAACAAACAGGTCTGTGATGAGGAAAGCAGAGGTGTGTCCCTAAAATCTCCTGAGCTGGCTTCCAGATGAACAAGTTCTTGCACCTCTGATGCTGTTTCTGAGCTCTTGGCTGGGTGGTCCGTAGGAGGGCACATCTGGAGCAGCTGGAGAGCTCTGTCCTCTCAGGGTGTCATGCCCCTGTTGTGCTGTACGATGTGCAGTGGGAGCAGATGAAGTCTGTACATGTGAGGTAAGCACTGTGTCAGGAGGTGGGAGGGGAGGCTGTGCAGCCAGGCTAGGCTGGCAGCGCTGGACCGGAACAGAGTGTGAGTTCCTGCTGACTTGTTATACCTGTGAGCCACTGCCCTGGTTTAGGGACAAATTTGGGAGAAAACCCCTGTATAGGATCCCTCTGGGAAGCAAACCCACATGGCCCTTCCTTCCAACCGTGTGGTAAAAAACCTCTTTGGAGAAAAGTGGAAAAAACTAATTTACTTAACAAACAAATATATAAACCAGTATAAAAGAATGAATAATATGAAACAATAAAACCTCTCGTTCTGGAGTGAGATGGCAAATTGAGAATGTCCTTGCCGTGGGTGGAGCTCGGCTCTCTCTCAGTCTCTCATCAGTCCCAGTCCCTCCGGCGCTGCTGGAAAATGCCGAGGTCCAGGCCCCGGTGGGCCGCAGGTGCAGCCCCCAGTGCTCCCCTGGGTTTTCAGTCCAGAGCAGGTTTAAACAGTTCCAAGAAAAAGGAAAAAAAACAGTCCAGGGAACTTCTCTGCCCTAGCCAGCTGAAACTAACTAAAAGCAAAAAAAGATCTCTGTCCTGCAGTCTCTCCGAACACCCTGTCGTGAGTCGGGCAGTTTTCTCAAAACAAACTCCGCGCTTCTCCTTGCTCTTAGAACCAGTCTTAAAGGCACAGAACTCAATATACAGCACAAACAGAATGATGGGGATACAGATGATTGGGGATACAAGTTTTATATACATATATATGTATATAAAGTCACCCTAGGACAGGCACTCAGTCCCCCTGAGCTGCTGTCCCCTGTGCTGGGCTCTGGCCATGCACAGCGGGATTAAGCCTGACTCTGGGTGTGAACAGTGCCTGTGGGAGCCAGGCCCTTTGGGGCGGAGATCAATGTCCTTGGCTCTGCTGCCTGGAGCAAACGGAGTCTCAGCTATGAGGAGCAGGGATATTTCCAATCATTTTAGTCTCTATGACATGGATTGGGCATTTCCTGGTCCTGCCTGTTGCCTTCCCTTCATTTAGTTGGGTTGGGAGAGTATTTTACTTTGATAGGAACATGCCCAGCAGTGTTCTTTGGAGGGATATCAAGGACTACCACCGACGTGAGCTCCCCTTGGCTCTGACCCCATCAGCTCCGTGTATGTGGGGCTTCACCAGGTGTGCTCCAGGGTGGAGAGACCTGGACAGCCAAGGGCAGGACGAGCTCCCGCCCCATGGCCAGAAGTGCGAGCAGCCACGGTGGCCAGGGAGTGGGGTAGGATATCCCAGCAGGAAACTTCTTTTCCTCCTGAGAAAGCTGTTGGATAAATCTGCGTCTTGCTGTCCCCTGCACCCTGCCATCTTCTCTGAGCATGGCACTTTTGTAGCCCGTTCTGAGCACTCCCAACTTCTCCAGGCATTCAGATCTTGTGAAAGGCTGGGATTTGGGCGTTTGAGTGTTCAAAATCATCACAATATGCAGCCAAATACTTGTGAGCCAGCTGAACCACTTTGTGCTCTTGTGAGCATCTCTGGTTTATGGGAGAAACTCAGCAAATAATGTGCAAAAAGGTGTGTGTCGTGCGGGATGTGCCGAAACGATAAATCCTGATTCCTCCCTTCTTTCTCCAAAGGGCTTTTGGGATCCAGACATCCAGTATCCAAAAGAAAATATGCATGAGTTATCTTTCAGCATTAGTTCTTTGGCTTTGTTTGTTTATTTTTATGATGATGGTGATTGGAAGCTAAAGTTCGAGAGACAAGAGAGCCTGATGGATGTGCTCTCTGCAGCTTTGTGTCCTGGCTGGAATCTGATGCTTGTGGTCGAGTGATCCATAAAAATCTAGCCTACAGTGGAAAACATGAAAAAAGCAAGCCCCTTCTTTGGCCTCCCAAGGAAGGAACCATGTCCTGCCTGAAGCTCTCCCAGTACTATGGAGAAAGAGAGGTTTCCAAGTGGTTCAGGGGTGATGGAGTTGCAGCATGACGCCTGACAAAACCGAAACCTCTTTCTGAAGTTTGTTTGTAAAGTTTCATCTCAAAATAACTCACCCTGAGTATTTCCATACTGCTCAAAATGGCGCTTTTCCTGCATAACTGGTGCACGGAACCAGTTTTTATTAACACTGGGTGGAGGATTGTGGGTTTGTTGTGTGCAGAAGTTGAAAGCTGGCTATTCCCTGATGGCATCTGCAGGAATAAAGCTGGTCCAGGGTCTTGGGAAGCTGTGAGTCCATGGTGGAGTCAAGAATGTAGACATTTTAGGAGACTAATGACTAGGTTAAAGGCAGGAGAGTCCGAATTTCTCTTCAGCCACATCTGCTTCCAACAGCAGTGGCTTTGTTACTGTGGTTTTGACAGTCAGTTTGACTGACTGTCAAAGATTCCTGACAGTCAGACCCAGCAGGAAGCCACAGGCTGGAAAATGGAGGGATGCTTAGGGAGGGTGTTGAGGAGAGAGCAGCTGGAGCAGGGGAGGGCATTAGGAATGTGTTTTAGGAATGCTGTTTGCAACATGAACTTACTGGTTTCATTTGGAATGTGCCAGGTGAGGACAGAGCAGGTCATTTATGCATTGCAGGGGTGGAGGTGGGACACATGTTGTGGCTTTCATTGCATTTTCCTCCCAGACACTCTCAGGCACCAGTACAGGGTCCATGAGGTATTGTCTTCCAGTGGCAGGGCTGGAGAAGATGCAGTGCATCTCTTCCCCAGCTCCTCAGGAAGCAAAAGCCAAAGGGTTGCAATTGCTGCTGTCCTCAGCCACCCCCACCTCATGAGCTCTGGAAGTGGTCAGTGAGTAAACCAAGGCCTCAGCCCATCTCCAGGGGTCATGGAACGCAGTGCATGGGATGCAGTGTCCTCTCACCAGGCAAGGACAGGCTCCACCCACTCCCCCAGCCTGTGTGTGTCTGCAGTGTGGCTCCCACATGGCATCACACTGCTGTGGGCCTTGGCAAGCCCTGCTTTGATGCCTTCCCAGTGGCAGATTGCTCCTGGGATGTTCCTGGGCTTCCTGCGCCTTTGGAATGCCAGCTCTGAGCAGTGCTCAGAGGCAGGGGAGATTCACAGCTGCTCTGGGTCCCTTTGCAGTGCCACGGGCTCCGAGGGGGCTGGTGGTATTCCATCGGTGCTGGAAGGGTCCTGGGGTTTTGCTTTAATTTTACAAGTCACGAGGAGAAAGGGTGAATTTTTAGAAGAGCCGGGCGGCAGGCGATGTGTGCGAGGCTGAAGCCTCCCACTGGGCAGCAGTTTGCCCAGTCCCAGGTGTGAGCTGGGATGTGCCAGCTTCTCCACCCGAGGGCTCAGAGCATTTCCCTTAGGACTCCCCTCTCCCTTGCCCTCAGAGCATGCCCGTGGGGAGTGCTGGGCTTGCTAATGCTGACGAGTGCCAGTTGCTGAGGACCAGAGCAGTGCTCAGAGAGGAACCTGGTGCTGGTCCTTTGGCTGATGCTTCGCTGGAGACAAAGCGTTGCTGGGCCGTCTCTGTGTCTGGGCTTTCCTTGGGCACATCTCCCGTGCAGCCCTCGGGGGCAGCCCACCCTGCAGGTATCGCTCCCAGCAGCACATCCCCACGGCTCTGCTGGTGGTTTTGGGGGCAGCAAGTGCTGCCAGGACCCACAATTTGGGCATGTGTTCCTCCTTCTCCTCATCACCACCTCAGTCCTGCAACCTACCTCAGGTGTAGTGTGGTTGTTACACCCTGGAAGAAGAGAAATTATTGTCTTGAGCTCATTTTTATCTGTTTTTCCTGATGAAATGAAAGGGAAATGTCTTGTTTCTCTTCCCACAAAGTGATAGTGTGGCTCCTGGAAATAAAATCCATATTGAAGTTTAGGGCCGGGAAGAGGGTGAAAGAGGGTGGCACAGTCTGGGGCAGGTCACAGGGAGGACAAGGGCTCCATCCTCAGCAGGAACCCTCTTCACCCCTTGCAGTGCCCCTGCCTTGAGAAGCCCAGGTCTCTGCCCAGGACCATATTTGCTCAACCCTTTCTGCATCATCCCTTGCTGAAACCCAGCATTTCTGTTTCATCTGATGCCGCTCAGTTCTTAAATCTGTGATTCTGAATTTCACAGTATTCCTTGTCAGCCCTAGCAGGAAATATGTTTGGGACCAGTTGGGAAACAGAAGGGAAAACAAAATCACAAGGAGGAGGTTTTTTTCACTCCTTTGATCTGTATTTATTTATTTATTTGTTTGTTTATTTATTTATTTATTAGCAGAAAGCACAGCGAGAGCACAACTCATCTCCCACAATCTGTTTGCTGCTTGCTGGGTGTTAAGAGAATGACACCAGCTGGGCTGGTAAAAAATGTCTTAAAAAAGAATAATCCCAGAGCCACATTAGCAGTTAAACATGTCACTCCCTGAACTCTGCAGTTTAATCCATTTTCTTCCTACTTTTTCTGTTCCCCTTTTTTTTTTTTTTTTTTTTTTTTAAATTCTCTCTTGCTTTGTTCTGGGTTCTGGTTGAAGGCCATGCCAGATGGGGGTTGTGCCTCAGACTGATGCTGAGTTATTTTATATTCTCCTCAGGATTAATTGTTGCAGTGTAGGGGTGACTCCTGGGTGATGGCTCTGCTCTGGGGGGTGAGCTGTGCGTTTGGGTCAAAACTGAGCGCGGGCTTTGAGACGCTGAATCATGGACTGGTTAAGGTTGGAAAAGACCTTTAAGATCATTGACTCCAACCATCAACCAGCACCATCACCTTGTTCAGCACTAACCCATGTCCCCCCAAACCGTCCCATGGCCAAAGCCCCTTCTGGATGGGAGCAGAGCCTTCAGAAGGAGTCACGGGGAGCTGCTGGGGGAAGCGCTCCCTTCCCATTCCGGGGCTGCAGGAAGGTAGGAGGGGCTGTTCTCCACCCCCACCTCCCCCAGGCTGGGCTGCAGAGGCCGGGCTTGGGGGGTTTCCCATCCTTTCATCCAAACTGGGTGTGGGCAGAGCAGAACAGGAGATGCCTGGGGGGCCCTGCCTGAGAGGCAGTGCTGGCACTGAGTTCCATTCGCTGCTGGGCCGAGTGAGGCACAGGGAGAGCGGGGAAAATGAAGGGGAATGGAGACTAATAAACGTGACGGGATTGGAATAATTTAAATCCAAGTCATGCCCAGCCACGGAGTTTATCATTCAAGTTGCCCACGGCTGAGCTTTGCGTAACCTTGGGTAAGTGAAGGTATCTCACACGGCTTCTACTGTGATCTGTGATGAGTTATTTGGTGCTCAAAAGCTACTTTTTAAGTGTTGTAAAACACCGTGATCAAAAAATAGAAATTAAATTCTAATGGGGCTCTTTCAGAGCCCAGGCCGAGGCCTCTCATGGAAGCTCACAGCAGCCCTGCCAGCACATAAATCTTTAGTGTCAGAGGGAACAAAAAGTTCCCATTGGCAAAGATAGTCTCTAAAGAAAGATGAGGGGACTAATGGGGGAAAGAAAGGAAAGAAAAGCAAATTAGATTAAGGTTCAGTGAGTAACCCTCAGGATTTGGGTCTGCCAGGAAGATCAGTGTGGGAGGGTTATTCTTGTGCCTTGACACTGTTCAGGGTTGAAAGAGTCTTTTGACCCGTCGGTGGAGGAGCAGGAAAGGGGCTGCTGGAGCAGAGAGAGAGCAGGATTCCTGTGCCAGCCTTTCATTATGATAACTCAGGACCTGCTGTAGAGAATGGCCCAGGTGTCTGGGCTGATGCAGCTGAGCACCTGGTGTGGTGGCAAAGGGTACAAAGAGGTGAGGCTGCGATTTTCATGGATGCGGGAATTCCTGTTGTTCCTTCCATGTGCATAGTCCTCCTGAGGTGTTGTTCCACTGCTAAGCTTTGGGAGCTGCTGCAGGGACCTTTGGGGTTCCCACTGTCTCTCCCTGCCCATTGAGGTTGGGAGTCAGTGCAAGACACCAAGGAGCTGGGATGCTCTGTGGCATCTCCCTGCACTGGTGATGCCAATCTGCTGCCCACCAAGCCAGGCCCCAATGGGACTTACTGGGCTGAAGGGTGCCTCTGATTCAAGAGCCATCTCAGCTATCCCAGAGGATTTGGGAAGCCCCTCCTTTGGGAGGAGAGGGGATGTGAGCCTCAGTTTTCATGTCAAATCAAGCATCCCAGGGCTGGTATGTCTGTTATGCTAAGACTTTTGAGAGAAGCTCAAATGTTGACTCAAATCCACTCCAAAGGCTTGGAAAAAAACAAAACAAAACAAAAAAACCAAACCAAACAAAAAACCAACAAAACAAAGCAAACCCACAAGGTGTTTGTTTATTTTCTGGAACTTGGGATTTTCCAGCCAGCCTCATGACTGCCTCGGGCTCTGACTCACTGGGATGGAATGGAAGGCCTGCACTGGGCAGCCAAAGGTTGGTGGGCAGGGGCTGCCTGTGAGCTGCTGATGCCTCTGGAGAGCCCTTGTCCTGCTGCTGCACACCAGTGATGGTGGCTCCAGCCTTACCCAGGGCTCTCCCGGTGAAACAGCTGGATGCTCTTGGTCCATGCTGGGAAACCTTGTGCATGTGTGAGGAGGGCGTGACAGTGACACTGCCCCCTTGGCAGCCCCCACCGAGGGTCTGTGGGTGGCCCTGGGGTCCTGCCCACAATGTTTGAGGCTCCCCTTTACTGGCTGTATCATAGAGCAGATCTGTTTCCTTCCTAGGATAGAAGGAAATTTTTCCTTACATCAGAAACAAATGGAGAAGTGAGCAAGGGGCGATGAGAGCTTTGCACTTCACTGGGTGCAGCTTTAGCCAAGTTTGAAGCAGCTGGAGCAGGTTTTGGCATGAGCACTTACCCTGTGTTCAGCACAAAGGCTCCAGTGGTTCCTTCCCTCTGCGCTTCCCAGGTGTTCTAACTTTGGAAAAGTCTGTCTTGGGTTGGTTCTCGGTCTCATTCCTGAAAGTTGTCTGCAGACGGGGTAGGGAGCTCCTGGGGCGCTTGGCGCCTCTGGCTGGCATATGGTCATGGTTTTGGGAGAACAAGGAGCACACAGGGCTGGCTGAGGGCAGGACTGGGCACATGGACTCCCTCTGGACTGCCTAGACCCGCTGCCTTCGGGTGCCTTGTGGCACTTGCCAGCAGCACGCCCGTGTCGCCAGCCCCAGGGCAGCTGTAGCGGGCAGGGCTGTTTGCTCCAGGAGGGAAAACCTGTTCAGGCATTTTCTCTCATGCCCATTGCCGTAAGACATTGGAGCTTGAGTAATCCGTGGGGCTGGTGCCCGAGATCTGCTGGATAAGCTGGCACTGGCATTGTGCCCGGGCATCCCAGTAGCGTGTTGGGACGTGCTGGAGGAGGCCGTGGGCTCGGACCCCTGGGCCGGTGTGGGACTCAGCCCATCAGTCAGCAGTGGTGCCCTGGCTGTGCAGGGGGAAGTGTACAAGCTTTGCTTGCCCAGGATTTCTGTGGCAGCCACAATGCCGCTTGGTCTGGTGGGATTCTGGGATACAAAGGCTTTGGAAGTGCAGCGTCCCCTCCGCGTCTCTGCCAAGTCCCCTCTAGCATCCCATGCATTGCAGGGGCAAAAGGAGTCCCCAGGCAGCACCAAGGCTCTGGGCACAGCAGAAACTCTGAAAACGCTGTTTGTGCCATTGCTTGGTGATGGTTTCAGGGAATTTTTGGTAGGTTTAGGCATTTTGTTTACTTTTCCAGAAGCAAAAGAGCAAAGGGCTAAAGGCAGAAGGACGGGGACTCTCTGCTTGCGGGTGCGTAAGGGGTTAAAGGCTTCTCCAGCGTTGGCGCGTTCACCCCGCGGCTCAGTTTGTACCGAGTGCGTCTATCTCCACATCTCCAGCGCCGGTCTGAACAGTCTCACCGTAGCTTTACATAAGCAACAAATCAGCCTAAATAAGCCCCATCCCAGGCAGCTGTTGGCGCGTTGGTTCTACTTCGCAGCGAAACCCCGGGGTTTTTGTCCTCCCGTGCGCTTTGGCAGCGCGCACACGGTGAGCTGCCAGGCCGGGCATGGCTGGGCCGGCCGGGGTGGGAGCGGGGAGCGCTCCCCGTGCCGGATCCCGGCGTTCCCAGGATGGCGCCTGCTGCCCCCGCAGCCAGGTGCTGCGGCAGGGAGCCCGGAGCAGCCGCACGGCTCACCCGGCCCAGCAGCTCCCGCTGCCCTCGGCGTGGCTCAGAGCCAGCCAGGGAGAAACTCGGGGCAGGTTCCCGGGAAGTGTGGGATGGCCCGGCTGAAAGTGGGGATGAATGTGCCCCCGGCGGCTCTCACACGCTGGTGCTGGAAAGGTGGAAAAGTTGATTTAGGGCAGGCACATCCCGCAGGAGGCAGGAGTCTGGGAGGAGGCGATTTATGCAGCGGCAGTCTCCACGGGCTTTACATTTTATAGGATCACAGAATATCCTGGGTTGGAAGGGACCCACCCCTTCTGGCCGCATCCTCCACATTTTCCGTCCAAATTTGTTCTTCTGCCAGAGGAGGTGAGGAAGGGAGACACCGGTTGTGGTGTCACCCTCCAGCCCAAGCATGATGCTGCTCCACAGCCTCTCGCAGCAGGAGACGACTGTGGATAAGAGGGGAGGTCTCCCAAGGGGCACACTGGGCTTCACTGTTCCCATTTACTCCTGTCCTGCCTTTTCCAGCAGCGGGATGTGGGTTTCTAAGCCATCCTTGGGGGCTCTTCTTGCTCACTTGGGCAGGAACATAGCAAGGCCCCAATGGAAGAACGTTTTCACCAGTGGCTCCCAATGCTGCTCTCCTCTGTCTTCAAGGTATTAAGGGAAAGTAGCAGGTTGTTTCCTTCATACAGGCTGTTCCCTTATCAATCCAGAACAAATAAGGTTGCCAGGGCTGTGTGGAGACATGCTCCAGGATCATCCTGACTGACCTTGGGGTGTTCAGGCATCTTCCGGATAGGGAGTACTTTGTATTGCTCGGTGCTGGGCTGTGCCCTCCTGTTGCTGCTGCCCACCTCGTGCCAGCTCCCTCCACTGGGGTTGGGCGCTGCCAGGTGTTACCAGGTGTGACCAGGAGCCTCTGGGTGCCATCGGTGCCGGGTGCTGTCTCATATGGCCCCAGTGCCTGAGTGCTGGCAAAAGGTTTGCAGCTGCCTTTCAACCCTGACACTGATGTTTTGTGACAATTAATCTTGCTATTTATATCAGTCTAATTAGCAGCGTTATTAATATTATCGAGGCACCACAGTGGTAATTATGTGTCTGCTTAACATGTGCTATCAGTGCTGTTCCAATCCAATGTGATTTCTGCCTGACATTATCCCACCATTAGCATTGTTTGTTGTGTGCTGCAGAAGATAATTTGATGCTCCTAATCGCTGCAATCCTCATTAGCAAACTGTCCCCACGTGCCCAAGCTTTTGAGGGTAATGCCACCAAGTGGTGTGGCTTTCCCAGGGATGTTTCTCTGGGAAATCGTCCCCGTTTTGGGGGTTTCCGTCCAGCAGACTCTCCCTCAGAAGGAAGGGAATCCTTGGAATATCCTGTCCCCAAAACAAAGCAAGTAGATCTTTGCTCTGGCATTTGCAGGAGCTTCTCCAGTATTTTGCCTGGGAAAAGTTTTAAACTGAGAGGAGTCCTTCAATATGGGACAGGTGGAGAGATGCATGTGATTCCTGACGTCCTCCTGCTGCTGTTCTGCCTCAGCCAACTGTCCCATGGCTCCAGCTCCTCCAGCTGCTGCTGCAGAGATGGGGGAAGGAATGAAAAAAGCTCCTGAGCGTGCGCAGGAGCTGGATCAACAGGGAATTAAACCCCAGCTGCTGGAGCATTTGATCAGCTTGTTTGATCATCAGAGCTGGAAGATGAATTTTCAGGGCATGCTGGGAAAGGGAAAGCTCCCAACTGCGGGCTCTGTGTTCTGTTACCAGGCGTTGGCAGCCAGCTCAGTGCCCCTCCCCAGCACAAGCCCCTGATGGGGAGTGTGGGGGCGAAGGCTGTGAAAAAGGAGGGCTGAGGAATTAATATTCAGGAGTCTTGGCCTGTGCCCTGTGAGCAGGTGGTTCTGGTCCTTCTGACTGCCCAAGTCAGTTCCTGCTGGTGGGATGCACCCCAGCGATGGGATGGGTATCACAGCCCTGGAGATGGGTGTTTCAGCCCAGAGATGGGTGTCACATCTTCCAGACAGGTGTTGGAGCACTGAAGATGGTGTCACAGCCCCGAGATGGGTGTCACAGCCCAGAGATGGGTGTCACATCTTCCAGACAGGTGTTGGAGCACTGAAGATGGTGTCACAGCCCCGAGATGGGTGTCACAGCCCAGAGATGGGTGTCACAGCCCAGAGATGGGTGTTTGAGCACTGGAGATGGTGTCACAGCCCCGAGATGGGTGTCACAGCCCAGAGATGAAGGTAGGCCAGGTGGTTTCCTTCCCTTCGGGTTTCTTACTGAGCTTTTCCTATCAGATGGTCCCTCCCCATCCTTGGACATTGTCACCCAGCACACCCTCTTCCTCCTGCTCCTCCTCCTCAGCCCTCGTTCCCTGTCCACTTCCAGCTCTCATCCCTTCCAGCATGGATTCTCTGATTTCAGGCTCTGCCTGTACCCAGCTCCCAGATGGAGGAGCTGAGAAATAGTCCACAGGGGCAGGAGCTGGGTGCCACTGCCATGGTGGGTCACAGTGAGGTGCTGATAGAGCCAGTAGAAGCATGAGGAGGATGAGACACCAAACGAACCTGAGACTGGGACAAACAGGTGGGCTGGAGCCTAAGCCATTTGCAGACATAATTTATACATTTATTGCCAAGTAGCATTTTAGATTAAAACCGTGTTCTGTGGTGTTTTGGCTCAGTAAAGCTGAATCCGGTGTCATGCTTACAGCACAAGTCAGGCTTGGTGTTACCCTTGTCACTTGTCACTGCCCTCTGGTGCCAGGTCTGGCTGATCTCTGCAGAATTCCCCATGTCTGCTGCCATAGTTTAAAATGCAGGAGCTTTAGCTTCACTCTCCAGCTAATTTTGTATTTGTAATTCAAACCATTTCTTCCTGGTGTTTAGGCGTGAATTCTGCTTCGCAGCCACTTTATGTGTTATCCATTCAGTTTGGGAGCAGCCAGATCTCAATCTTGACGTGCAGCCCAGAGAGTGAGGAGGTGGGGAACAGGTACTTTCTTCAGGATTCTTCCTTACTTTTTGCTTGAATTTTGCTAATTTGGTTTGGGAGGTGAGATAGGAATTGAATAAAATGATTAGTAAGTCTTTGATAAACTCATTATCTGGTGAAAATCACAAAGTAGCTTTTTTGATGTTGAATGGAACCAGATGTTCTTTGGGAATGTATGAATCTTCCATGAGTTTCTCTCTAGCACTAAACTCCCTTCTCAGTGCATTCCCTTTGAATTGCATCTCTTAATTTTTGCCACAGACACCTGGTTGTTTATTAAGTGTGGATAGGAATTTGCATAAATGACTTGCCAAGTCCCATATTTTCTTTGGCATCCTCAGATGGGTGTTTGTGCCCCTGAGATGATATCACTGCTTGGAAAGGCTGTCTGAGCCTGGGGAACCCGAGCCATGCCCGGAGCCAGGTGTCACAGGTGCCCATGGGATGGTCCCATAGCTGCTGAGGACACGTCACATGTCCCAGGGTTTGGCCTAATGAAACTCTCCTGGTTGTGAATCACACAGAGATCATCAGAGGGTGAGGAGGAAACATTAATAGAAAAAGTGTTTGTTGATGCTCTTTCATGTAGTTTGTCCTCCTCTGCCTTTAGTAATTTTTGGTGACACTGAATCTCCTGCTATTCAGATGCACCCGTGTACCTCATATCAGTGTGTGTCAGGCTTTTTCCCTGGAAATTCTATCTCTGAATTTTCACACACCCTGTGAGTCTTCCAAAGGGCTCTTCCCAGCCAGTCACCTGCAGCAAGAGCAGTTAACAAGGTTGCAGTGTCCTCAGAGCACCCCTGAAGAGTGCTGTTGACTGCAGTTAGTGTTCCTTTTACCTGCCCTCCTCTTCCCACCCCTACCCTCCTCTCCACTCCTCTCCTCTCTTTTGAGGAAAACTTTGATGGTGTTCTTAGCCTAGGATGTAGCTCCTTCAGAAGATGCATCTTCTTTCCACCAGTCAGCTCTTCCAAGAGGATATACGTATTTGTGGAATAAAGCATTCCTTTATACTCTTTTATACTTTGAAAGGGCTTTGTTCACTTTGTTTCAGACCCAGCAGTGCCAGGATTCTGGCTTGTTCCTGACAGTCATTCTTCAAGTGTGGGGCTCTCAAGATGTCTCACGGTCTGATCTCTCCTCGAGCTGTGTTGTTGTTGGTTCATCCTCTGGTTATCCCTCTGCCTTCTGACAGCTCCTCCAGGCACATGGTGTGTTCTGGTTTCTAATCCTTCCCCGAGCCTGAGATGTTTGCTCTGTGTTTCAGGCTGTGGTTTGTGCCTGTCCTTTGGAATTGTCTTCCCAGGGCTGTGGGTGACTGCTACTTGACCTTGCTCTAAGGCTTGCTGGGCTCCTCTCCCCTGAAGTGCTGCTGGTGGAGCTCTCTGGGCATGGGACCCTGAGGGCCCCCCATCCACCCTTAGGGGTCTTGCAGGCCCCAGATCTGGCAGGATGTGCAACAGGGATTTGTTCACCTGGGATCCTTAAGACATTGAGGATCTTGGAGGGATCTGCACTGCTGCCAGTACTTGGATCCTCCAGCTCCAGCAGCAGGATCCCCAGGAGAGAAGGAACTTGCTCCCTTGCAGCCTCCACAGAGCGATCCTCCTGTGCAGGGAGGCTTTGGGCACCATCCCCAAGGCCACGATGACCCAAAAGGGTGACAAGTGAGTCCCCTTTGCTGCACAGGAGAGACGGAAACCGGAGAGGATGGAAGGCTGGAGGGTTGAGGCTGAAGGAGCAGGTGGACGTCTTCAGCATCTTCTTTTGGTTTTTTCTCTCTTTCCTCAAGTTTTGTGGTTTCATCACTGAGGCAGAATTAAATATGATCATTGTTAATGGCTTACTTTTCTGACAGAAGGGATTTTTCAGGGAAGCAGGAATTCCAGCAGCGCTTGGCTCCATTGGGGACGACAGAGCTTCTTCTTGGGTTCCTCCAGAAATGACCCCTGGGGTTTTCTGGGGCTGGTGTGGGAGGACCACAGCTGGTGGGGAGCTCTGGGGCTGCTGCCAGCACTGGCTTTTTTTGCTCACCGTCACCCATCCTGCAGTGAGCTCAGAGGGGGCTGTTCCCCAGCTCTTCCACCCCTCAGGCTATGCAGCTGTGGTGGTTCCTACAGCAGAGCATCAGAAAATCACCCCTCTATAACTCCTGGTTTGGAAGGAACCAGTAATTACTCACTGGAGAAAAATTTCTGGAAAAAGGCATTGCTTGGAGCACTGGAAATCTTTTCCTTCCTCTCTGTCCTTTTAAAGGAATAAATAAAAATAGTGGGAAATGCACAAATATATGCCAGGCTTGCTGTAATTTGGGATTTTTTTATAGCAAATGTAGCACATTTAATAAGTTGACTGACAATCACATTCTTTTAAGCTGAAAAACACACGGCCTGAAGTGGGGAGTAAAATCTCAGTGTTTAACTAGGAAGCTCCGACAAGCAGATCATGTTTAGATGACTTCAGGAATGAAAACTAACTTTTCAAAGTCTGGATGAATTTAATAAAATATTTAAACGGTTTTCGATACTTCTGTAACGATACAGAAAACCAGGATAATATCCAAGCAGAGAAGATTGGCTTTGGAGAGATTAAAGGATGTAAAGACTGCAGGACCTAAATCAGCCATATGCGTTTCTGCTGGGATGAACCTCTGTGATGCCCAGAGACTGCCCCATCCCTGCAAGTCTGCAAGGCCAGGGGCTTGGAGCAGCCTGGTGTAGCGGAAGGTGTCCCTGCCCATGGCAGGGGGTGGAACTGGATCGGCTTTAAGGTCCCTCCCAACCAACACCATGCTGGGATTCACTGATTCTGGTGAGTGCTTGAGGAATTGGGGGACCTGCCCAGATGCAAACAGCTGCCTTGGGTGCTGCTAGCCCCATCATACCCACCGAGGCAGCAGGCAGTGCGGGGTGGCATTAAAATGTCCTGTGAGAGCTGCTGCCAGCTGGCTGGTTCACAGGAGTTCCCCAGCCTGGGCTGGGAGGGTGCCTGGTGCTCCAGCAGCCGTGCCTCACGTGTTTCCTCTGCCTGCTGGCGGGGCTGGGGCCCGGGGGTGAGCTGCCGTGTGTCCTGCCTCTCCATGGACTGGAAGCAGGTGTCAAGATCTGTCCCCAGATGTGTTGGTTGATAAGGAGGGATGCAGGAGAGGGAACACCCAAAAGCTGCTGTGCTGTCTGTCACAGAAATGTAGGGAACCAGCCTTTGCTGGAAGTGTATTTGGTGGAAGCTGAACTTGTCTTTGGGCAGCACCTGGTTTTCCTTTCCAGCTCCCAGAACTGCAGGAATGCACTGTGCTTTGCTGGGCTTCTGCCTTGTGCTGACTTTCTGGTGGGGCCGCACACTGAGGATGTAGGAGAAGGTCTGGTCACCCAGTAACAGGGAGGGTGTCAGCTGCCTTATTCCCATCCCTTTTCTTAACCTAGCCAGGAAAACAGCTCTTGGGAGAAAAGGGTTAAAACCGGGAGATTTGGCAAGGACCAATAATTTTGCTCAAAGTGTCCTTGCAGCTGGGAATGCTAAGATCATCAGTGGGGGAAAACTCCATTTATTATGCTGAGTTCTGTTCATCCTCTGCCTGTTTGAGAAGTAAAATTCCTGTGTAGGAGTAACACACTCTGACAGATATGCTGAAGCCTCCTGCTGGGAGACAGAGTGATCTTAAAAACACAGCCTTGTGATAAACTGCGTGCACACAAAGCTCTGATGTACTGGGGCAGGCAGCCCTGCCTGCTGGGATGAGCTGAGCCTAAAGGAGCAGTGTTGGAGCAGAGTCCCTGTGTGTCTGTGCCTGCTGGGATGAGCTGAGCCTAAAGGAGCCGTGTTGGAGCAGAGTCCCCGTGTGTCTGTGGCTGCTGGGGTGAGCTGCCTAAAGGAGCAGTGTTGGAGCAGTGTCCCCATGTGTCTGTGGCTGCTGGGATGAGCTGAGCCTAAAGGAGCAGTGTTGGAGCAGTGTCCCCATGTGTCTGTGACCGCTGGGATGAGCTGAGCCTAAAGGAGCAGTGTTGGAGCAGAGTCCCCGTGTGTCTGTGGCTGCTGGGATGAGCTGAGCCTAAAGGAGCAGTGTTGGAGCAGAGTCCCCGTGTGTCTGTGGCTGCTGGGATGAGCTGAGCCTAAAGGAGCAGTGTTGGAGCAGAGTCCCCGTGTGTCTGTGGCTGCTGGGATGAGCTGAGCCTAAAGGAGCAGTGTTGGAGCAGAGTCCCCGTGTGTCTGTGGCTGCTGGGATGAGCTGAGCCTAAAGGAGCAGTGTTGGAGCAGTGTCCCCGTGTGTCTGTGGCTGCTGGGATGAGCTGAGCCTAAAGGAGCAGTGTTGGAGCAGAGTCCCTGTGTGTCTGTGGCTGCTGGGATGAGCTGAGCCTAAAGGAGCAGTGTTGGAGCAGTGTCCCCGTGTGTCTGTGCCGCCCAGCATTGTTAGCAAGGTAATGAAATTAATCTAGCCAAGGAACAGCTCATTCCATGGGAGAAGAGTGTGTGGCCGAGCTCCAGCAGCAGAGGTTCTCTACCACCTCTAGCCATTCCTCTTCTCCCTGCAGTCAGTAGGATGGCTGTGCCAAGGACTTCCAGGTGTTTGGGCTCTTACAGTATTTTGCCTGAAGGAATATTTTTGGAAGCGAGGCCCCTGCTGCTGTTAAGTAGCACAGGGACAGGGGTAATTGAGGAACAGGGAATGTGCGCTCTGGAGCTGCACCAGGCAGCCGGACACAAACCTTGCCAAAATAATGCTCAGACCAAATCTGCAACTAATCAGCGACTTTGGAGAAACAACAACATTAAACTAATTTGTGCGACTTTTCCCCCTTGTGACTTTTCCCCAGGCCAGCTTTGATTTACAGGAGAAGTAGCGGCACTCCGCACCCCTCAGGTTGTCTGTAGGAGCTGGAACATTCGCTCACATTTCTGGGTAACAGAGGCCAAGGAGTGAGGCATTGGGAGGAAGTGGGTGGGACCCTAGGTCACTTCAACAGGTGACAGCAAATTTTACCTGCAGCCATTTCTGTCCCTCTCATTTCTTCAGCTGAGATGTACCCCAGAAAGGCAGGAGCTCTGCTGGAGCTGCGGAGATGTGTGGCGCTGGAAATGGTGTCCCATAGGATGTGGGTATGAGTGACACCTCCCCATGGGTGAGGCAGCTGCATGACAGATGTGGGGTGTGCTTTTAGCTCGTGTGATGGGACAAGTGGCAGATTTGCTCCCCACAGCCAGGCAGGTTCAGGCGATGCTGGTTGGCTCGGCCCAAGAGAAGATGCTGCAGAAGAGCTGACAAGACACAAATCCGGGATGTGCTGATTCGGCAGCACACGTGCAGTGGCTGCAAATCCCTCACCCTGTTTACTCGGGGTTTTCTGCTTTAGCTTTTCTCTCCTCAATTTAAATTCCCAATGAGACACAAGACAACAGTAAGTGCTGATGCAGCTCGCACTGGAATGCCGTGTGGAGGAGCGTGCATCCCACCTGCCTGCCTGCCCCCCAGCCCTGCTCAGCCCAGCACAGCTGCTCCTATGGACTCTTGATGGTTCCTTCCTTTCTTTCATCCCCTTTACAAATTGGAGCACGGCCACTGAAATGGTGGATTTACCCCACTGCGAGCAGGATCCAGCCCTAGGTTTTGTCAGGCTGGGATTACCCTGTGCTTTCTGTGAGGTGTAGGGGAGGAGCTGGAGCCGCCCCCAGGCTGGGTGCTGGGGACATAGCTGGGGCACTCTGTGCCTAGGTAACGTGGGTGACTCCCACCACAGGGCTCACGATGGATGTGGCTGGGAGCTCTGGCTGTGACAAACCTACCCAAGAGTCAGCTGCATCCCAGTCCTGTTCCCTCTAGGGAGCTTCCCTCCAGAGCTGCTTCCCAACTGAAGGTGAGCATAGAAGGAAGCAGTCAGGGTTTAAGCCTGATAGCTCATCAGGGATTAAACCTGATGAATGGGTTTGGAGCTGCTCTTTTATTGGTCAGACTGATCAGGGGACGTGGGGCATGTTGTCGCACCCTCTCGTGTGTGTGGGTCAAGTGCATCACCCTGGTCCCTATCCCCTCCGTGCTGAGGGTCACTGCCAGAGCCCCTTTGCCTGGCCCAGGTTCTGGCTCTTGACTCTTCAGCACCATCAGAGCCTCCCCTGCCCCAGCCCCATCTCATGCAGAGACACTTGGTTTCTAGGTCAGCTCTGCCATTGGGGTGACAGCAGCCCCGAATGCTGTCAGAGGTTTCAGCTCTTGCTCAGTCTATTTCACTCCAAAGCAACTTAAAATGCATTAGTGTCACACATGGCAGCTCAGTCCTGTCTCTTTGTCACTTGTCCCATTGTCTAGGGACATTTTCTGAGCAAAGCCCAGTAGCTGACTAGCTTTGCATATTTCTCCCCGAAGTTTTTTGTTTTTTTTTTTTTTTCCTTGGTGGTGGGAATTGATTCTAAACATAGAATTGTGGAATCGGGGAATGGTTTGGGTTGGAAGAGACCTTTAGCTCATCTTGCTCTACCCCTCTTCCTGGACAGGGACACCTTTCACTATCTCAGGTTGCTCCAAGCCTGTCCAACCTGGCCTTGGACACTTCCAGGGATGAGGCAGCCACAGCTTATCTGGGGACGCTGTGCCAGGACCTCACCACCCTCACAGGAAAGAATTTCTTCCATATGTCTAACCTGCATTTCCCCTCTTACAGTTCAAATCACCTGGATGTGGTGCTGCCAGGGCTGGCAGTGGGCAGTGCAATGTTCAGGCCTGTGTGCAGCCATAGGAAGGGGAGGTGGGACTGGGAGCATCTGCTGGCACAGGAGCAGTGCCAGGCTCTCGACCTGCTCTCAGTGAGAGGAGCCTGATCTGTGCCGTGCTGTCAATGCCTTGGAAGTGTCCAAGGCCAGGCTGGACAGGGCTTGGAGCGCCCTGGGGTAGTGGAAGGTGTCCCTGCCCATGGCAAGGAGTTGTATGAGATGAGCTTTAAGGTCCCATCCAAACTTCTGTGATTTTAGTTTGGCAGCGCAGAGGCAGCTGCCAGTGGAGCGAGAGGACGCTGTACCGACCCCACTGTCACTGTCCTGCTCCAAAATCCCCTCCGAGGAGATGGGGTTGGAAGGACCCTGGTGGGAGGTCATTCCCTGCAGGTCACCCTGTCCAGCTGCTGCTTCCCCAGAAAGTTTCCCCAGCATTCCTGAGACAAACCATGGCAATTCCATCATCCCCCAGGGGGTGCCTGGGGCAGGAGCTCAGCTCAGAGCAGTGTTTCGGCCAGGAACAGGGACGGGTGGAGGTTCCCACAGCTCCAGTGCGATTACAGCTGCCCCATGCTATCAACAACTTCGTGGTTTTAAAAAATGAGCAGCTCCCTCAGGGGCTCCATGGTAGACTCCTGACGCCCTGGGCAATGTCCTGGCAGTATGTGGCTTCGCTGTGCTGCTCCAAAACAAGTCAGAGGACATTGAGCAGGAACCCTGCCCCGTGCTGGGACCTGGCAGCACGTCCTCAGCCCCGAGGGCTTGACTGTGCGTACTCAGCGTGGCAGCGATCCCAGATGGCCACCGCTGGTGCTCGTCCCCTGCCCTGTCCACGTGAAGCTGGTGAACGCTGGTGCCTTCCAGGAACTGTTTTTCCTGCTGCTTTGGCATGCAGGGAGCATTTAGGAGTGGGTTTGACTTGGTGCCTGTGTGCCTGCACGTGGGTTTGCGGATGCACGCGTGGTTTGTGTTTGTGGTGCGCAGGAGGATCAGGGCAGGGATTCAACTCCATTATTGGAAGCGGTTATTGATGAACAGGAGCAATGAGAAAAGCCCTGAGTAAATCACTGGAAGTATCACTCTCCAGTTTTGGCTGCCTTCCCATGAAGATAAATGCAGAAACCTGTCTGGGGTAAGGCAGAGCCAAAGGACTCCCTCTGTTCCACTGTGCCAGGCTGTCTCTCGCCCCTCAGAGCAGCACTGAGGGATGGCAGCAGCCACTCACCACCCCTGCATTCCTGTCCCTAGGCTTTCCCGGCTCCAGGGTTCTCCAGATCCTCCCATCCCACACCCACAGGTGGAGGAGACCTGAGACTTGCATGGTCCAAACCCCTGGGGACTTGGACCCCTCAGCCTGTGTGATGTGTGGGGAGCCTGTTCTTTGGCCACCTGCTTGAGTCTCAGAGCCTGCTCTGTTCCATCTCTCAGCTGGTTAAAGCCACAAGGCTGGCAGTGTTTCCCAGAGGGAACCAGCTTCTGGCCTGGTGGATGAGCTGGGACTGGCCATGGAGAGCAGCTCTGGCCAGGTGCAGCCAAGGCTGCGTTTGATGAAGCACAGGGACCAGGAGGACACCATGTATTTATAGTTCCTGAAGTTGTCTTGAGCCTGCAACCTTGATGTCTTCTTCAAACAGAGAAATCCATGTTTAGTTCAACGGTTTGTTTGTTATTTGGAGGAAAAGGAGAATCGAGTTGTTGCCCATTGTGCCTGTAACTGAACAAACATGAGCATTGGTACTTGCAGGCCAGCGCTGTGTGATTGCTCTCCTCTGGCTGGGTGGGAGTGGATTTATTGTGCATCTGGTCACTGGCAGGTAAAGGGCTGCAGGAGCTGAGCTGCTCTGTTGGAGTCGTGGGAGGGTTCCATCCTCTGTGTCCTTGACGCTCAGGGTGGAGGAGGTTCAGCCTGTCCCAAGGCACCTGGGCATCTCCCTCTCTGGTCCTGCTGTCCCTGGCTGATCCAGGCCCCCACAGAGCACCAGTGACTCCTGCTCAAGGCCTTTTTATCACTTTTTCTCACTTGTGTCCCCAGTTGTAGAGAAATCACCTATTTGTATTTCAGGACAGAAGGTGGAGGTTTGGGGAAATGACGGGCATTTTATAAAGCAATTAAAATCCAAACCCTGTAATTGCTGTAATTTATATACACCTACAAAATAACCAGCTGGTGTGATCCAGGCTTCAAGCCCATTTTATTTGTTTCAGCCCGTCAAACAGATGGAAACATTCCATCTGTGCTTTTCTGGGATGCAAAGGGGCTGGCAGCAAGGGTCTGTGGACGCAGTGAGGGGGAGGGAAGCAGCAAAGGGCTGTGGAACCATCGCTGACACCAGTACAGCACCTCCAATTGCCTCAGCATTGCCACAGAAATGTGTGATGAAAGGATTGGTGCTTGGGGACAGGGTTTGTGTGTGTTTGTGGACGGGAGGAGTGATGCCGTCCCCTAGAAAACTTGGGATGCTGCAAATGGGGTGTGGGCATGTGTGCTTCAAAGCTGTACCCCAGCCCCCCGCCCTGCCCTCCATCACACCCTGCAAGATGAAAGCAGGTTGGTGTGAGTTCAAAGCTTCAAACCTCAGTGCAGCCACGCTGGTGATGAGGGAGGTAATTAGCAAGTGAAATGTTAGTTCCTGTAGTGAAATGATGTTTATAATATTGGGCTGTGAGGAGAGAGGGGCGGGAGCAGCTGGCTTTTCCATTATCCATACCCCACTCTGCAAACCCTTCTGGCATACCAAGGCTCCCTGGATTTTATTCCATTTCTCCAGCTTGTTCCTGCATTCTGCCTCACTCGCCCTTGGCCAGCAATTTTCAGGGTTGCAAATGAGCTTGGGGTATTTTAGAGGCCAGTGTTTTTTCAGGAATTAGTGCTCTGCCTGTGCTCTGTGGCTGTGATTCAAGTTCTCCTGGCTCAGTAGCCCCCAATTACCCATCTGTGTTGAGAGTGGCCATGTTTATGGGTCTGCTGGAGTCAGATGAAAGCCTCAGACTGCAGTTCCTACCTGCAGATGAATGAACCACCTCAGGGACCCTCTTCAGCCCTGGAGTTTAAAATATTAATAGGATCTCATTTCCTGCCAAGTGCTGCAACAGGTTCTTTGTTACGAAGCATTCCTCTTAGCAGAGCACATGGAACTGGCGACGCTGTGTCTCCGAAATTAACACCCACAAACTGTGTTCCCCCATGGCCATGGGTATTGATACCCCTCAAATGGCATCTTCATCTGTGCTTCACTGGATTCCCTCTCTTCTCCCAGAACAGTGCAGCCTGTGGGCACCAAAGCAGGCCCAGGCATCCCTGTCCTCTCGGGTCATGATCTGCTGGCAGAGATCTGCTGGCCATGATCCACTGGTCATGACTTCCAGATCAAGAGCTGCTGGCTGGGATCCACTGCCCATGCTCCACCACTCACAGTCTTCTGGCCCAGATCCACTGGCTGTGATCTGCTGGCTGTAATCCAGTGGCCATGATCTGCTGGCGGAGATCTGCTCTAGTGAGCAAAGGGCAGTGTGGCTGGGGACTGAAAGCCAGCAGTGCAGCTGAGCTCTCCCTTGCCCGTACCACTGTAGCTCCAGATGAAGTGGTTGGCAAAGGAGACATCCCCCTCCCATGGCTCATCAGGCTCTTGTTCATCTCCCTCACCCTGTGCAGAGCAAAATTGATGAAAATAGTCAAAATTTGTTCTCCAAAGGAGTGGCAAAGGGCAGACACTCACACTGTCCTCTCCAGGTAGTGACACCCCAGGGTGACTGCAGTGCTGGGCTCAGTGTCCCCCCATGGCACAGCCTGCTGGTATGGGCAGGAGCTGCCGAGGACCCCCAGGAGCCTTGCCCAAAGTTATTCCAGTGCCCCTCCTTCAGGCAGTGTGCTGGGTGGCAGAGGGTCTCAGTTCCTGGCAGGGGACTGGGGACACTCCAGCTTTGCTGATCTCTGTATTTTTCCTCTTTCTCCCATTTCTGGACCTGCAGCAAACCCTGGAGACAAATCTCACCAACCTGGTTAAACGCAACAGCGAACTGGAAAACCAGATGGCCAAGCTGATACAGATCTGCCAGCAAGTGGAGGTGGGTGAGGGCCAGGAGGGGCTGGGGGAGGAGCCTGGGACAGCTCCCAGCTCAAGGGAGGCAATGCGTGGATCACCCCAGAGTCCTTTCCTGGGGCTCCTGGGGCTCCTCTGGGAGCAGAGATGAGCGTGGGGGGTAGTCCCAAGCAGTGGAGGACACAGGGATGGTTCTCAGGGGTCTGAAGGAGTTGGCATGATTGGGAGCCACTGAGAAGAGACATGGGCTGCTGAGCTGGCTCCAGGCGGGAGGACCTGCCCACTGCTCTGCGCTGGGGGCAGCAGCTGCTTTTGGTGGAAGACCGAGTGAAACCGAGTGTGGAAACAAGGCTCAGCCAGGTGACACTGAGCCTGTAACAAGGCTCATCAACTGGGTGACACTGAGCCTGCAAAGAGGTCTCAGCTGTGTGACACCAAGCATGCAGCAATTCCTTGAACCATCAGCTTCCCATAGGACTAAACCCCAGGCTGCAGCTGGGATCACAGCCATTGATTCAGGGGGAGTTTGCCAGTGCATGAGGGAATGCAACAGTTGTTTATTTCACCCTCGACACCCCAGGCCTTGTGGGGTGTGCAACTCCTGTGCCTCCCCTGCACTCCCCCCAAGCCATCCCAGGAGCCCAGCAGCCAGCAGGATGCAGGAGTGCTGTGGTGGGATATGGGGATGTTGCCTCAGGATGCTGTAAGACGGAGAGATGCTATGGCAGGATGCAAGGGTGCTGCAGCAGGATGCATGTGTGCTGCAGCAACACCAGGGATCCTCCTGTGCTGGGGGAGCCATTTGCCCACAGCAAAGCATCTATGATGCATTTGCTCAGGGAGCTGCAGCCTGTCCTTGACCACCTGCCTCTCAGAGCAGCCGGGGCTTTGGGGCCGTCAAGGTACTTCAAGCCCTGCAGTTTCTGCAGGCAGCATCAGCGCTTTTTTCTTCATTCCCTCGATAATGCCCTGATGATCTGGCAAGAGGAAGTGAGGGCAGAAGGCCTTTTTGTGAGTGCCAGCAGGGTCGAGTGTGCCGCCTGTAACTGGCAGCCACTGTCACAATGTGCAAAGAGAAGAAAGAGGGGGGCTGAGGAACTCTGAACTTCCAGCCAAAATAAGGAGCAGAAAAATCCCACTTGGTTCTGCAGCAGTGCTGGCCTGCTATGTCGCAGGTGTTGTCCTGCTTCTCTCTGCTTGTGCATCACTGCAGTAGGAATGCCTTTGTTGGAGCTGTCTCTCCTGGGCTTCCTCTTCCCCAGGGCTCAGTGGATTTGGGCTGAGTCTGGGAACACAGATAGCAAATGGATGCTTGGCAGAGAGAGAAGGAGCTAGGATGCCCTTGCAGAGCTCTGGTGACAGTCACCAGCCCTTGCTGCTCTGATGGGCCATGCTTTGGCTCTAAGAACCAACCAGGGATGGAGCAGGGATGTGGCTGGATGTCCATCCAAACCTCTTCCTTTTCATCCAGCTCCAATGTCTTAATGATCTGACGTAGGATAAATTGAAAGATATTTGGTATTTTTGTCTGACCCTCAGAGTCTGATATCTCTAAACTGTCCTTTTTGACAGAGTTTGGGAGTTTTCAGCTTTGTCAGATGCTCTGCTTAAAATAACAGTTCAAATAACAGCATTCAGCTATGCTGAATGCGCAGCCAGGCCCTCGGAGGCACCTTCGCAGAGAGCACAGTAAACTGTGAAGCAGAAAATATCTGTGCTCCCCATCAATCTGATTCCAGAGAATTTTGCTTTTGAGCTATTTGCAGACATGGCACACAGGCAGGCACATGCAATCCCCATGTACTCTGCCCCTCAGATGCATTCAGTGTAAATCTCATTACATGTCCAGGGAATGGTGCCACCAACTCCTTGAGGGACAGAGGTTCACCCGACAAGGGCACTGCAAGTGTCCTCGAGGCCCTGAGCCTGTGCTGCCCCTGAGAGTGACTCTGGTGCATGGGAGACGGCACTGAGAGAGGTTGAAATGGCCAAATCCTGTGGCAGTGGTGGGAATGTGGACCAAAGAGAGCAGATAACAACCCTGCAGAGAAGCTGAGTTTGTAAAATACAGATGGTACCAGCCCAATGTCCCCGCTGTGGGGAGAGCAGAAGCTGCACGTGTGCCATGGGACTACAGCCTCTGTGTCACGGCAGCCTCAGTGTGAGCTCCTGGTATCCCCATGGCACAGCTGCTACACAACCAAAAACCTGTGGAGGACTGTTGTCTTGGTTTGAAAAGACAGGTGTCTGCTAAGGAAGGCAGGAGCCTCCCTTGAAGATGTAAACTCTCTCCCTCCGAATTATTATAATTTTGGAATTAAGGGGCTTTCAAGTGAAGATTTGGGAATAGGAGTAACAGTTCCTTACTAGGAGAATTAAAATGTGGCGGTACTGAAAACCAAACAAACTAAAAGAAAACACTGACAGTGTCAGAATACAACCTGACACCCTGTTGGTCAGGGTGTTGGTAAGTGTCCAATTAAATTGTGGCTGCAGTCCTCCTGGAGTGACAGATGTGGTTCTGTTGAAGTAACGATCCTTTAGAAGGGTAGTTTTCCTCTGAAGGTCCAGTGGTGGTGAGATGGGTCCAGTCTTCCTCTGGAAGAAACAGGCTGCCCTGGTGTTCCGAATCTCGGATTTTATCCAGGTCGGAATGCTTTGCTCCTCATGCTGGGTGGAGCATCTCCCCATGGATGATGGAATTGTATCAGCCAGGCAGTGAGCCTCGATGGCCCATGAACAGCAGAGATCCCCTGCAGGGAGGATGGGTCCTGGAAGAGATAAAGAGCACTGCCCCACCTGGTTTTAACAGCTGGCCCATTAACAGAAGATAACCCCACCTGGAGTTATGAGGAATGGAAGAGATAAAAAAACACTGCCCCACCTAGTTTTAACAGATGGTAATAGAATACATACTTTTGGTTACCTCTTGCATTACAGCCTGACAACTGTGGAGGTGGGTCCATCCCCGAGTTGCTGGGGTGTGCTGGAGGAGGTTTGTCTGTGCGTGAATCAGGCTCAGATGTGGGCTGAGATGCTGTTTCTCATCTCCATAAGGTGCAGGACAGGCTTTTCCCAGAGCTGAGTTTATTCCAGGACTGTTGTTCCTAGCACATTCTCCCCCACCACTTAGGTGGGTGAAATATTTTTTCTCTCCCTTGTTACAACTAAAAGCTGCCCAGCTTTCCTGCAGCCGTAGCACCTGCTGAGTCTTCACCCCCAAACCCAGCATTTACCTGGAAGCTGGTTCATCCCTGCAGAGTGGTTTGGCCAGTGTCCAGGTGCTCTTGAGCCAGGGATTTGCCAGTGGGGCAGTGCTGGTCTGCAGTATCCCCTCCATGCTCTGTTGGCCCTTTGGGGAAATCCCAGCCTGGAAAACGCTTATTTTTTGGCAGAAGGCAACTGGGAAAGGGAATCTGGTGTGGTCCTCTGCAACTTTACCTGCCTTCAGCCCCCCAGAACATGAACCTGGTTCAGGGCAGATTTCTTGCTTGGTCAGGTTTTCAGATGTAGGCTGTGGATGGCTACAGATTTATGTTGTCCTGTAGCCATTCTGGAAGAGGAATGCTCTAGGCCTGAGCTGGACCCTTGGGCGGATGGACCCAGGGCTGTGCTGAGGTGCCCCAACCTCCCCTCCTGTCCCTTGGCCCAACATTTCCTTCCTGCTCTTTGCTGTGCACAGCCTTCAGCTTCATCTTCCCTCATCCTCATGTGACCCAGAAGCTGAATGAGAGAAGGAGTCCAGGTTTGTGTTCCTGGGAAGTTGGGGTGACAGCCATCCCTGTGGGCACACAGCTTTTGAGGGACTGAGGTGCTGCTGGCTCTGCCTCAGCAGCTCTGCCACAGCAGCTTGCTGCAGGCTCCAAACTCCAGGGCTGTTCCCCGCCCCCCTCCACATGCAGCAGATTGGGAAGATTTTCTGCTGCTTTCCTCAGTGGAGCTCTCTTTGCAGACCATCAGCTGGCTCCCACTCCAGTGTTGCATAATCTGCTGGCCAGGTTTAAAAAAAGATCCTGTAGCAAAAACGTGGTTCACTCAAGGCTGTCTTGTTTCAGAGGGATTTGGGAGTATAAAATGAGGAAAACTGATTTCTGTCCTGTAGTATGCTTTAGTGAAGTGCTAGGGCTTGATTCCTCTTCCAGGAAGTGCATTCCCCCCTGTCCTGTCCTGTCCTGTCCTGTCCTCCCTCCCATGGATACTGGTCTGCCCTGGAGGCAGGGGACTGGAATCTCTGCTTGTGCCCCCACTGCAGTCTGTGGGCACCACTGTGAGCACAGCCATGAGAGTGTGTTGTGTGTCCTTCCCAGCAGCTGTGGGTCGTGTGTCCCTCCTAAAATCTGTGTGTTGTGTGTCCCTCCCAACACCTGTGTGCTGCTGTTCCTGGCCAGGTGAACACGGCCATGCACGAGGCCAAGCTGATGGAGGAGTGCGATGAGCTGATGGAGATCATCCGCCAGCGCAAACAGGTCATCGCCGTCAAGATCAAGGAGACAAAGGTGAGGGGTCCCAGCTCAAGTGTCCCTGGTCCCAGATCCCCTCCTGTGCCCACAGGGTGGCTGCTGCGGGGTCTGCCCCTCCTGTCTAGGAACAGCGCTCCCTCAGCCAGCGATGCTGGGATGTGCCAGCCCTGGGCAGAGGGGCTGTGCCAGGGTGTCTCGCCTTGCCATGAAGGGTTTGCTTGGGGCAGCACCGGTGCATCTCCTTGTCCGAACTGCTGCTGTCCCAGGGTTCCTCTGCCAAGGACAAAGCATGTGCTGGCTGAGACTGGGGGAGGAACAGTGTGTTGGATAGCGTGACAAGTTGGTGCAGAGGCTTGGATCACTCCAGACAGCTTCCTCGGGGCTCTTCACCACTGTGGTTCTAATAGAATAATGTGGAATTAATACTGAAGGGCTGCAGTCCAGTGCTGCAGAGAGAGCAGAGGCTGCATTCCCTTGCATTGCAGCACAGCTGGGGGTGAGCTGCTTCTCGCCTTCATATTTGTGGGTGTGTTTGGACCTTTCCTCCAATGGTTCCAGGTGTTTCCCAGTGGTTTCTACATGTAGCATCCCACCCCAAAGGGGAAGGGAGCACCCAAGATTCATAGATGCTCATGGTTGAAAGGAATGACAAATGTCAGAGGGTCAGGAAAAGCTTTGAGTTTTATTAGTCAATTACAAATAACTTTTTTGGCATGGAAATTGTTATGTACCGGTCTCCCAGTATAAGCACACAGCGGTGGGTTTTGGATAAAGGGGTAGGGTGAAAGGGAAGAGAGATGGGGAGGTGCATTAAAGCAGGAGAGAGAGAAAGGAAGAATGGAGATCATCAGTCCTGGTTCAAGCATCAGTCCAGTTAACAGAGTGTCCAGGGTCCTGGGGGCACTGCCTGTGCTTCCTGGGGGGACCTTTGTATAGATAAGTTTTGCCTGCCCTGGGGAGTTCTCACTTGCTCTGCAAATCAGTTCTCATGCACAGTCCATTCTTCCAGACCTTTCAGGAAATGGGTCAGAGGCTTCAGAGGTCTTTGGTGGTCTTGGTCCCCCTGCAGTCCGTGCCACTGCTCCAGCTCACTCCTGTGCTGTGTTGTGCTTATCACAGCAAGGATGTTTGTCCCAGGACTGTGCTTCCCTACTTCCCTGGGGCCTCTTCTCCAGCCTCAACAGCCCTCAGCTGGCTCTGCAGCTATCTAGCTGTTGGTGCTTGAGACATCAGCCTCACCTTCTGGGCTCTCCATGTGCAGCAGTGAGAGCTAGAGGGGTGTAGCTCTGAGGGTGCCCAGGGGAGCCTGCATGACCCCACTGCTGTTCTCACTAAGTTTGGGTGTGCACTGGGGTCCCACCATGGTACTCCCACCGTGTGGCCAAGCCCCAAATACAGATGCTGCCCAGGCAGTTTGGGAGTGGGTTCCACTGCGTGTGTAGGCAGAAGAGCCACCGGCATGGCTCCAGGACACCCTGGCAACAGTGGGAGCTTTGAAATCCTGCTTCTACCCCAAGCACTCCAGGAAACATATTTTATGTAATGGTGCCGTCTGCCAGTCCATCTGTCTGTCTGCTTGCTCTTCCCACCCTCTTCCTTGACGGTTCCAGGCTCTGCTGTCCAGTTCCAGCCATGCTTAGAATGATCTGGTAGCTCCAGGATGTTGTTTTCCTACAGCTGGTAGCTGGGTAGAGGCGAAGGGCACAGATGAGTGCCCAAACCCTCTGCAGAACCAATGGAGAAAGGAGTAACCTCTGGAAGCTGTGGCTAGTTTGAAGTGCTCCAGCTGAGGAGCGAGGAATTCTGCTTTCCTGCTGGATTGCCATTTGGTTTTCCATTTGTTCTGCCCTGCTTTTCCTGACAAACGGCCCAACTGATGTATGGAGCCTGGGAGAAGGGAGGGGGAGAACATGCAGATTCCCTCACACCTTGATCACCCAGCAGTTCAGTTCAGCAGCTGTGAACGTGATGTTTTCCATCAGCTCTGTAAATGCTTTCCCTGTTTCTGAGGTTCCTTTGCCCTGTGCTGAGTGACTGGCAGGAGTCTCATGGCAGCCTGCTCTCTTCAGGCCAGCATATGAGGGGTGACAATTGTATTTACATGGGAGGAGCAGAGAGAGGGTGCGTTGCTTTCCAGTGTCCGTCACACGTGGGACCCTCAGAGCGGGCGCAGGTTGTGCCCTGGGACTTTCCCGCTCCAAGCAAAATTTACCGTGGCCAGGATGGGGCTCCCTCTGTGCCTCTCAAGCTGCTGAGCGCTGCTGTGTCCCTCTGCTCCTCCAACAGGTGATGAAGCTGCGGAAGCTGGCCCAGCAGGTTGCCAACTGCCGGCAGTGCCTGGAGCGCTCCACGGTCCTCATCAACCAGGCTGAGCACATCCTGAAGGAGAACGACCACGCACGCTTCCTGCAGACTGCCAGGAACGTGGCCGAGAGGTGGGCTGGGCTCGGGACGCTGCTGCTGGAGCTGGCCCCTGCTTGTAGGTCCCTGCCCAGAGATGATCCAAGTCCCCTCCAGTCACTCCCCTGGAGATCCCCAACCATCCCTGCAGCCTCCCACTGTGCTGTCCTCAAATAAACCCCAGGGTCAGGTTCCCATCCCTCACTGGCCAGTTGCTGTGTGGCAGGTCCTAACAATACTGTGGAAGCAAGCCCCCATCCCTGGGGTAGGAAAGTGGTGGAAATGCCAATCCAAAGGGAGTTCAGGGGCCAGTCAAAGCTGTGAACCCCAGAGATGGAGCCCCCCCAGTCTCAGGGAACGTGTCCCCAGGCTAGGCCATCCTCCTGGGTGGGGGCAGTGGCCTGTAGGTACAAGCTGGTTTCCTGAGAGCATGTGAGGCACGGTGAGGCACCCCATCCCTGTGCCTCCCTCGTGCACCCTGCTGCGTACTGATGATCCCTTCTTTCCTTCCAGGGTCGCCATGGCAACTGCATCCTCGCAAGTCCTGATACCAGATATCAATTTTAATGATGCCTTTGAAAACTTTGCTTTAGATTTTTCCAGAGAGAAGAAGCTGTTGGAGGGGCTGGATTATCTAACAGGTGAGTGTTCAGGTGTGCTCCACTCTGTATCTTCCCCTCAGCCCCCCTGCCCTGTGCTCCACCAAGGGCTGGCAGACCTATTTTAGGACTTAACCAGTAACAAGCACCAGGTCAGCTGTGGCAGGGCAAGGCCTGTGCTGTCCCCAGGACAGTTATGTGTCCCCATCCTCCTGTTTCACCCTGCCATCCCATGGAGAAGTCCAGAAAGCTTAAAAATTGTGGTCTCCATGACCTGCTGGGGGAGGCTGATATCCGTAAGGATGCAAGAGGGATAAGGATTATATAGGGTCTGTAAGGATTACAGAGGAGAAATGATGAATTAACCCATTATTGTACTTCTAAGGCACCCTGTGCTTTAGCATTTCCCTTTTTCTGCCCTTTTTCTGGGTCACGTGGTCCTAAATTATGAACCTTGCTGGGCAGGACCTCAGTGGGCCCCTCAGTGCTGCCCTGATGCTGCAGCACAGACTGATGGCTGCCCTCGGGGGTCTGGGAGCAGCCAACAACTGCTGAACCAGCCTGTGCTGGAGCGCTGGAGGGATGAGAGCTCCAGGGAGGTGAGGACATCCTCGCTCATCCAAATCTGATTTTATCATCATGAAGCAGATCAGCTTTCAGTGAAAGATTAGCACAAGCATGTCCGGATCTGTTATGGGATAAAAGACTTAATCCTCAACCAGTGCGGGGAAATAGGTGGATTTGGAAGTGGTTTCTCAGCTTGTTTCAGGGTGAGGGTGTCAGACGTGATGGAGCAGCAGTGAAAACCCCGTGCTCTGACCTCTGGATGCCTTGTTAAACTAAAAAGTTTAGTTCAGTGGGAAACACAGTGACAGATAATATGAGGGAGTTGTGGTTTTTGAGAGATTCTACTCCTGCTGCAAGCCCATCTCAGTCCTAACATGAGCCCTGGGTTTTTAAGGAAGGAAAACCCAAACTGACCCAAGTCTGTGGTCTGTGCCATCCCACAGCACCAAACCCACCGTCAGTCCGTGAGGAGCTCTGCACGGCCTCCCATGACACCATCACCGTGCACTGGATCTCCGAGGATGAGTTCAGCGTCAGCTCCTACGAGCTCCAGTACACCATCTTCACTGGCCAGGCCAACTTCATCAGTAAGTCACCACACTCCCCTTCAGCAAGGAAACCCCAGCCCAGACAACCTGTGGCTGCTCCTTTCCTGGAAGTGTCCAAGGCCAGGTTGGAGCAAGCTGGGATAGTGGAAAGTGTCCCTGCCACTGGCAGGAGGTGTCACTGGATCAGCTTTAAGCTCCCTCCCATTCTGTAAGGAAAAGGTTCTCAGGTTCATCAATGGGTTTAAAGGCTGGGTATTTGTGGAGGAAACAGCAGCAAAGCATCTACCAAGGGCTAGTGGATCAGAGCAATGGACACCTCCCTGTGCTGGGGGGGCCATCCCAGAGGTGCTCTGGTCTGCACTTGGTGTCATCAGCCTTGACTTGGTGAAGCATCGTGACCATTGGAGGCTCCTGTGCATCTCACATCTCCCAGATCTGTGTGCCTGGGATCGTACACAGAGCAGCGCTGGCTGCTCCGTGGCTGGTAACTAACGTGGTTTATAAACCCTCTGGCCTATTTCCAGGTAATTTCTCATGAAAATTACTGCCATACCTAGTTGTTTTTCCACACCACCACAGATTTTTCTCACAGAGATGGAGGGCTGAGGACAGAATCACTGATGGTCTGTGGCTTGTGAGAAAGTTTTATTCCTGGTTTTCCTAGCAGCACTTGCCATCGTGAGATGTGCTGACAGGGTACCTCACAGCGGGTGTTTAGCTGCCGTCAGTCTTTCCTGCTGGCTGGAAGGACGCTGGCACCAGCAGCACGGTGTCACGGCTCCGGAAGGCTGTTCAGTGCACTCTAAAATGTGCAGGAAGCTGCCAGAGGAAGTTCCCAGTGACTTTCCAAGCTGGATCTCACCTCCCCAGCCTTTGCCCTTGTTTTGGAAAACGAGATGATGCATTTCCTTTCCATGGAGGCTGTCGGGTGCCGGTGCTGCTGCCGCCAGACCCGTCCTGCTTGGCTCTCCTGTCCTTCTCAGCTAGGGCATGTTGTCTCCAGCGCTTTGTCCTCTGGAAGCCTGGAGAGCTCAGCCACCTCTCTGGCTCTGCTCTTGGATGGCCACCAGCTCCACGTCTCCTGCACTTCCAGCTGCGGACAAAATGGGGACTTGCTGGTGTCACTGCATGTTTTCGAGAGAGGGATGTCTGAAGGTCCCTGTGCCAGCTCTCTGCAGTTTGGGCTGACAGGTTGCTCAGGGCTTGCTCCTTGAGGAAGAAGGACTGTCCAGGGATGGAGCGTCTAGTGTTTCCTCACCCTCAGCTAGGAGGATTTTGCCCTTTTCCACTCAGGATTTCCCCTACTGCAGCTTGTGCCCTTGCCCTGGGACAATGCCAGGGAGGGATCTAGCTCTCACCTTTTCCCACGTGCCACTTTGGACGCATGTGGCTTGGAGTCCGATACACTGACAGACTTGGGAATGAGTCACCTGCCCACCTCCAGGGTCTGGCACAGGCATTGGGAAATGAGGAGCTGTGGAGACCACGAGAGTGAAGAACAGCTGGCATAGTGCTGGAGGAGAGCTGAGAGGGTTCCGTGTCAGTAGTGTCCTCCTTGGCCAGCCAGCGACCTCCAGGTTGTTCTTTGTAGGGGGAGTGAAGAAATCAGTTCAATCCCTGAGAAGAAAATTAATAACTTATTGTCCCTTGGAATAGCACAGTTTGGGTGATGGGACTGTGTGAACCCTGGCTGAACTCGCGTGAAGAGACACTGGAACACTGAGCAGGAGCTGGGAGCCTGACCAGGAGAGGAAATACCTTTCCAAGGTGTGCAGAGTTGGCCTGTGGAACCCATCCCCTTCATGATTCCATCAAAGCCAAGAGCTTGGCAAGAGGCAGACATTTTTATGGATGATGAATACTACAATAAAAGGGATTTTTTTAAGCTCTGGTGAGGGTAGGAGCGAGAAAGTTGGTCTTCAAGGCCAAGATCTTTGAGGTTGTTTTGCAAAAGAAACCTACTTTGGAAGGTCAAGTCCTTCTCGTTGTCACATCTCAGCCACCTCATTCTTCCTGATGCAGCATCCCCAGCTGGTCCTTCTGCAGGAAGGTGACACCGACCAGGCCGAGCTGGAAGCTGTGCGCTCCAACGAGAGCAGCTCTGCGTGCAGGCTGCAATCAGGATCACATCTGTTTTATTTTCTACTTCACATCACACTGCTCTGTGCCCCTCGGCCATTCCCATGTGAATCCCAAGCCAAATTCAGCTTGACAGGGACTGCAGCCTGGCCTTGTCCTGCAGCTGAGCCAGCCACTGAAGATAAATTAATTGGAAGCCATTGCAAAAGAGGTGTGGAGCATTCCCAGCTCCTGCCTCCCAGTCCTGCACATGTTGAAACACCCCCTCTCAAGTCACCTCAAATTCACAAGCCACTCCTCACCTCTCACCAGGAGCCTCCAGCTACTTCTTCCATGCTTCCTTTATTCCTTTCAGCTTAAAGCCTGTGCTGGGATAGCTGCCGTGGTTTTCCCTGAGCCCCACAGCATCCTTGTCCCTCAGCTCCAGCTATTCAGGTGCTCATGCCAGCTGCAGGTGATCCTCATCCCAGTCATGCTGGAACAGCCTCAGTGGCACCATGTAGGGCTTTTCCCCTTTCCTGGAACCCCACCTGAGGTACAGCACTACATTTCCACACATGCCAGGCCCTGTAGCTCAGGCACTGGAAATCACTCCAGCAGTCAGCTTGGCATCTCCATGGTCTTGGATCCTTCATTCCTTCCCATTTCCGGAAGAAGTTCAGCTTCCTGAATGATTTCCAAGCATCTGGATCCCTTCACTGGGAGCTCATTTTCTTTGAACCACTCTGCAGACCAATCTATTCAGGGAGCCAAGCATCAGCCTCCCTTAGCCGTGGGTTATTCCTTCCCACTCTGGAGCACTGAGGACCGGGACAGGAGCAAGATTCAGTTGCAAACACATCGATTTGGGTGCAAATACATCCCTTTCTGCTGCTGGAATTGCATACTGGGCCATGGAGCAGGAGGGAGGTTTTCCTGTGGGAGCAGAGACACGGGAGAGAGTGATGGTGGGGTGGTGGTGGGATGATGATGACCATCACTCCCTCCCAGACACCAACAGCTTCTGGGCTGCCGTCTGCCCGGGCTGGAAGTTGCTGCTGGCTGAATTTCCCTTTCTCTGCACCCTTTCCCCATCACTTCCCATGGCAGCATCCCAAGATGCCAGCACTATGGCCCTGGCCCTGCCTTACCAACGTTGCCTTTGTGTGATAATGAAAAAGATTCCGTGTTGCTGGGATTTATCATCTCTGGAAATTTCCTTGCAGACACTTTGAACTCCCAGGCAGGCAGTAAATCCTTCTGAGGGACATGTGCTCGTGAGCTCTGCATTAGCAGCGCTGGGGCTTTTTGTTCTGTCCTTCCCTGGGAGTAAATCTCTGACCCTCTCCCGCACTGCAGGTCTCTACAACTCCATGGACAGCTGGATGATCGTCCCCAACATCAAGCAGAACCACTACACAGTGCATGGGCTGCAGAGTGGCACCCGCTACATCTTCCTGGTGAAGGCCATCAACCAGGCGGGCAGCCGGAACAGTGAGCCCGCCCGCCTCAAGACCAACAGTAGGTGCCCAGGCACTCAGCTGGCTGTGGCAGGTGCAGGGGGAGAGTTTCCTGGGCACTGGGGTGCCCGGGGTACGGCTGAGCGCTCCCGGTGAGCGGGCAGTGGCTGGCAGTGGGATGGAAATACCGCGTTGTTAAATCACGGGAGTGCCCGTCTCCCCTGGAGCCTCCGTTCCTTCTCTGCCTCGGGTGGTCTCCTCCTACCCCCTGTGGTGCCAGGGGCTCCCACCGGCCCTCTGCTCCTGTCAGCACCCGTCCCTGGGGTCTTAGGTCATAAGGGTCCATTCTTGGGGTGGTTTTACATCCCTGTGCTTTTTGGGGCTGATGCAAGGAGTCACAAAGCAACTGTTCTTGTGTGTGGCTTAGCTTGCAGAGGGTTGTGGTTTGGAGAGCCATAAGGTTGAAAAATGATGGTCGATGTGGCTTTGCAGCCGAAGCAGAAATTTTTCTTACCAGTGCCCTGGGGATGCCAAGGAGGGTTAAATGTGTTTAGGGATAGCTGAGCTCTGAGAAGAGTGGAGCTAGACCTGTCCTGGCACAGACAGAGCTCCAAGGCTTGTGATGGGAAACATTTCTCCATTGCAAGACAGCAAATGCAGCAGAAGCACTGGCAGCCATGGCCTGAAGGGTGACACAGGAGGGACAGTGTGAGATGCTGGGGGAAGAATAAATTGGCTCTCCAGGCTCCTGCCTGCCCCATGCCTGTGCCTTCCCAGTGCTTGCATGTCTCTCCGTAGTCCTGGTGAGCACTGCCCTCCCATCTGGCCCTTTCCCAACAGTTGCTTCTGCCTGAACAAGGCTTTTGTGATGATTTATCACCTCTACTGCCTCCCTTTCTTTGCGTGGTGTTAAACTGAATAAAACAACATTGAGGCAGTGGGGCTGAGGGAGCTGTTGAGAAGCAAACTTCAACCCAATCCACCTGTTCATTAAAGATTTATCCCTCCTGCAGCTGCTGTTTCTCAATGCTTCCCCAGCTTTGAAAAGCACTCACTCTGGGTGTGAGGAATGGGCAGCTTGGGAAGCTGGGAGTGAGGATGGATGGCTCTGGTGGTAGCTCCTGTTGGACAGGGTTTGCTCTCTGTGATTTTAGCTGAGTGTCAGTCACCAGACCTGCCAGCACAGCTCCGAGAGTTCCTGCTTGGGGATGGACTGGGTTTGATCAGCCTCCAGTCAGGAGTTGAGCCCCTCTTGCTTCAGTGATACCTTGCATGTTTGAAACCTGGAGCAGCCCCACCTGAGACACTATACAGGTTATGTGTGATTGTGGTTTTGCATGTGCTAAAGCCCCTTCCACAAGGACCTGTCCCTCACTTCCCACTCAGGTGTTGGGCAGGAGAGGCATGTGGCGCTGATGGGCACATCCCTTTCTGTCACCGCTTTGGTATTCCTCTGCCATCTGTGTTGGTGGAAACTTCGGAATTCAGGAAAGTTTGATTTAGCCATATATATGGACAAAATATGTATTGCTTTATTTCCTTCTGTGGCCAACCTCAAGGGACAAGGGCTCCTTTGGGTGCCCAGTGGTGCAGCCGCCCTGTGCTGCAGCCCCAGCATGTCCCCACTGCCCTTTCCTCCTACTGGTATTTGGGACCAGGCTTTTTCCTTTTCCAGTGGACAATATCCAGAGGATATCACACCCACACTTTCCACTGCTGTAGACTTGGTGGAGGTGTCAGCAGCTCAACACAGAAATAGCCCATTAGCATATTTCCCAGCCCATTCTGTTCCTGAAGGGATGTCTGGAGAGATCTCTCCATTGCCAGAAGGTCAGTGTCAGGACAGATCGATTTCCGCAGCATTGGCACTGTCAGTGCTGGCACTAAATCTGCGTTCCTGAACAGAGAAGCCTGGGAGAACAGGTTTGGTTTAGTGACAGAGAGACCATCCTCTGCTGAGGCTGGGCCTGAGCAGGACTTAGTTAGGAGCAAGTGTCCAAAAGTTGCTGAAAGTGCTGGAATGCAGGGACAGGCCCTGCTCTAGCCATAAAGAAAGTGCTGGGAAATGGGTTTTGCAGCCCTTGCCTTAGCCACTGCATCCTGGCCTTACTTTCCCTTGCAGTTCTGGCTTTTCCTGATTTCTGCATCTCTTGGCAAGACCTCAGTGTTCTACAGGATGGCTCCATCCACATCCCATGTGAGATGTCAGGAGTGGGTTTGATGCCTGAGCAGTGGGCTGCGTGGTCACTGTTACTGCCTGAATCGTGTTAGCGCAGGTGTTTTTAAGGAGCAGGATGATCCCTACAGAAACTTCCCAGCAGGGAGTCTGTGAAAAGATTCATAGATTTAGATGGATTTATGGCTTTCCTATGACTCAGCAGTACAGTGCTGCACCTTTGTTTCTTTCTTTGCAGAAAGTGATGTCTTCAGGGAAGACAGGATGGTGCTGGCAGCCATGCTGTGTGGGTGTCCTGTGCCCCACATGTGTCACCTTGGATGGCTGGTGGGAGTAGGGACACTGCCACTGGAGGCAGAGAGGAGTGACAGAATGCAGGAAGGGCTGGCTTTGTGTCCCTGTGTCCCTGAGCTTTGTTTGCCCTCTGGGCAGAATGTGGGGGGTGCCTGCAGCATCCTTGGGAGCAGGGTTCGTATCCATCCCTCCTCTCTCTCCACACATTTTCAGCCAAACTCAGTCACCAGCTGTCTGCCCTCTCTGCTCTGCCCCGTCCCTGTGCCCCCACAACCAGAGGAGTGGGCCACACAGGAGCTGCTGTCCTGCAGGGCGCTGGTGGCACCAGTGGCACCCCTGCACTGACCCCTGGGGTGAGGTGGGCTGCTGCTCCCAGATTTGGCTGAGTGTTGGATGTCATCTCCTGCTCCTGGGGATCTCATTCCAGTTATTTCCGTAGCTGTTATGTAAAACAGCAGGCAGCCTGTCCTCGCTGTCCCTCTGGGTGGGTGACAGGAGTGTCCCAAGCCGGTGAGCCTCTGCTCACTGGGATGGGTGCAGGAGCCCTGTGAGGTCCAAAGGAGTGGGGTGGGTGTCTGGGGTCCTGCAGGGCGGGGATGCAGCTCCAGCACACACCTCCCTCTGCCTGCCTCCATCCCCACATTCCACTGACCTTGACCATGCTCCTGGCTGCCTCCTCTTTGCTCCCACACACCCAGTGCCAGACAGGATTTCCTCTGCTCCGCTCACCCTGGCTCTGTAGGGAAGGGGGAGATAACCCAGCTGATAAATGCTCCAGCGGTACAGCGGGCTGTGTCCAGCCCTGAAGCCTGCTGCTTCCCCACAGCTCCTGAGCCTCGTGCAGGGATGACCAGCAAAAGGTTATCAGGAATATCCCAGCAAGCTGAATTTGTGGGATAAAGGTAATCTGAGTGACCAGCCCAGCAGATACATATTAATGATGAGAGGAAATGTTAATGGTGAGAGGAATCATTAATGGTGGTAGGAATCATTGCAACCCTCGGCTCTCTGCAGGGCAGGGCTGAGGGGCTGGAGAACAGTGACTGGGAGGCACAGAGGCTGCTGATGGTGCAGGAGCAGGGAGTGAAGGCTGCAGTCACAACTTCCCCTTCCCCTGGCAGTTCCCATGCCGGGGGATTGAGGTTGGGATTGTCATGACCTCTGTGAAATCTCTATTTTTTTCCCCATGGTAGAGTGATATTCTGGGAAGGGGATTGATGGTAGCAGGTGCCTGGCTGTGCTGTTTGAAATACCCAGCCTGCCCATCACATCCACTGCCTGTGGATGCAGCTCAAGTCCTTGCTCTACTACATGCCAGCACAAACCAGTGACAAGGGCTGGGCTCCAGTTCTTCACACTGACCTTAGCAAGGGGCCACCTTCACAAACAGAGCTGTGAGTGTCTCTCTCCTGATGGAGCCAAGTATTTTTATACCTCACTTCCACAGAGCTTGTCTCTTTGCATTACTGCCAGGAAAAGACACGGCAGAAAGATCAGAGCAGCCAGAAGAAGGAGGGGGCAGATCACTCCCAATTTGCAGCTTTAGTTTCAGGCTTCTCAACTCAGTTATTCAGCAAATTGAGCTTCAAGGAAAACCAGCATGAGCTACCATCAGGTAACAGAGCACGGCACAGATGAGCTCCGCTCTGCAGCTGCAATTGTCGCTGATGTTGCAGCTCTTTGTAGAAGTTCCCAGCTGTCCTGGGGTTCTCCTTGTGTGCCTGTTTGCAGGGTTTCCTGGCTGTTCTGGGGGTCCCCAGCCCAGGCTCAGGACCCCATTGCTATGGTGGTGTCTGTGTTTCTTCTTGTTGGGACTCAGTGTCTGTAGCCAAAAATGGGAGCATGCAGGAGGACACAGCTAGTCATACCCCAAGCCGGGTGCCAAAATGTGAGGGTGAGGGTATTGGCAGGACTTGGGCTGTTCTCTGCAGCTGTCATTTGCTTTGTCTTGAAGCAGGTGAATCCCTATGGAAATGCTTTCCGGTGCTTGTGTGCACTTCGCTGCATCTCGCATGAAAACACAGCAGCAAAATCCACCTCAACTCAATTTAGTTCTTTCTACCATCTTGGGGTTTTGTTTGCAAATCCAGGGATAGTCTGAGGACTTACATAGGGAAATCATTGACAAACAAGGAGGTTGGTTGAAGCTCTGGGATATCACCCAGATCTGGTCTGGTTTTGGGGAATACACCCAAGCAAACCACAATTAAATATGCAAAGCTGAGAATACAGGATGTGAAGAAGCCCGTTGGCTGCACCATGATGCTAATAACGCAAATCCTAATCCATGTGTCTCCTCCCCACAGGTCAGCCATTCAAGCTGGACCCCAAGATGGCTCACAAGAAGCTGAAGATCTCCAATGACGGGCTGCAAATGGAGAAGGACGAGAGCTCCTTGAAGAAGAGCCACACGCCGGAGAGGTTCAGCGGGACAGGCTGCTACGGCGCTGCCGGCAACGTCTTCATCGACAGCGGCTGCCACTACTGGGAGGTGGTGGTGGGATCCTCTACCTGGTAAGACACCACCTGTGCGAGGGGGGACGCTTTCCCAGTCTGGCCTCTGCCAGAGATGCCCACCCTGTGCCCTTTTACAGCAGGTGGGCTCTGAAAGTACGAGGTGCCCGTGCCATCAGGGCTGGGCTTGGTGCTGTGCCGAGGCTGGAGGGTGCTGAGCACAGCTTCTCCTCTCCTGCAGGTATGCTATCGGCGTGGCTTACAAGTCAGCCCCCAAAAACGAGTGGATCGGGAAGAACTCCTCTTCTTGGGTCTTCTCCCGCTGCAACAACAACTTTGTGGTGCGGCACAACAACAAGGAGATGCTGGTGGAGGTGCATCCGCAGATGAAGCGCCTCGGTATCCTCCTGGACTACGACAACAACGCGCTCTCCTTCTACGACCCGGCCAACTCCCTCCACCTCCACACCTTCGAAGTCTCCTTCATCCTGCCAGTATGTCCCACCTTCACCATCTGGAACAAATCCCTGATGATCCTCTCGGGGCTGCCCGCCCCAGATTTCATCGATTACCCTGAGCAGCAGGAGTGTAACTGCCGGCCCCAGGAGTCCCCATACGTGTCAGGAATGAAAGCCTGTCACTAGGCTGCCCAGGCCTGCCCGTGCCCCGTGGCAGCGCTGGCCATGCCCAGTGGGTGCAGGTGGCCAGAGCTGCCCGCTGGCAGCCATGCCGGAGAGCCGCTGTGGCACCCGAGCAATTGAGCACCGTCCGCACCCAGCTCCATCTCGCTTTAATGGAAAAGTGGAAGAACCTTAAACCACGTCTGGAAATGAACTGCTGTTGGTGAGCTCCAGAGTGCACAAGGGTGGCTGGAGCAGCTCTTTGGCGGTGGCTCCCACCTCTCCCCAAGAAGATTGTCACCTGGATGGTTCTGTCTTCCCTCGGGGGCTGGAAAAGCCAGGGCGGGTTTCAGAGCGACCTGAGGTGCCGTGGTGGTCAGAGAATGGCTCGTGTGTACCGTGAGGTTGGGACAGGAGGGGTGGGCTCTGGAGCCCGCTGACGGCTGATGTGGGGGCCCAGAGCACTGAGCAGCACTTTTCAGGGAGGACTTTCCGTGTGGCTGTGGCTCGGTAGCTTCCCTGGTGAGATGGATGAGGCTCGGAGCCCTCAGGCTCACTGAGCGCTGGCAGCTGTTGTGTGGTGGATGGTGTTCACGTGGAGGGAGGGTGGTGGTCCGTGGGAGTGAAGATGGCACTCAGGGTGTTCCCAGTGGCCGTCCATGCTGCAGATGGCATGCTCCTGATACATTTTTGGGGTCCTGCAGTGGAGAGCCACGGACCCCCGGCCCACCATCTCCTCCTTTGCGAGCTTCCCAGTAAGCATGGAAGCCTGCATCCTTGAGGAGATTTGGCTCCTGGTGCAGAGGTTTGGCACTGCTCCTTCCCGACGCAGGGTCTGGCCAGCAGTGCCCTGCTCCACAGAGGCCTCCATTAGTGTCCTGTCTGGTGTCCCAGCAGCAAAAACCTCTTCCTGCTCTGAGCCTGCAGTAGAGTCCTGCTCAAAGACCACCTCTATGCTCTATGACTCAAAATTTCAATTTATGACCCCAAATCTTGACTTCTAGCTTGTTTTCCACCATGCCAGGGGATTGGACTGCATGCATTTTAAAGATTCCTTCCAACACAAACTAATCCATGGTTCTGTGGTGGTGTGAGTGTGGAGCCATCCTGTCTACTCTGGGGCAAAGGACTGAGTCTGTCTCAGAGGCCCAGAGACCCTGGTTACTGGGAGTTCTTTGGCTGTCACCAGTACTCCCAGTAACCACAAGCATCGAGTCCCCTGGCCAAGCTCCAGTCTCCAGATTTATTTAAGGTGCCAGGAGGAGCTGGGCTGGCACACAATCCCTGTTGCCACCATGGGGGTCTGTGGCACAGTTTGGGGCCAGTGGGCGTGTGAGTGGCTGGGACATTGTGGGGGCAAGGATTTCAGGCATTGTGGTGGCCCGAGGCAGCTGGTGCTTGGTCTTTGTTCTGTGGCATTTGTAACCCCTTTTCCTGCTCTGGATGTGGTTCCTCAGTGGGACAGGGAACCACTGAGCTGGGGCCACCCAGCTCTCCCAGCCTCTCCCTTCCTGTGGAGCTTGCTGACAGGGAACTACCCCTGCTTTTCAAACCTGATTTCCTTCTATGAGAGGGTAACCCACCTTATTGACCCAGGAAAGCCAGGAGGTAGAATCTTTTTGGACTTTAGCAGGCTTTTGATACAATCTCCCACAGGATCCTTCTGGACAAAATGTCCAGCCCACAGCTGGATGAACACATCGTGGGTGGGTGAGCAGCTGGCTCGCGGGTCAGGCACAAAGGGTGACATCAGGCTGGCACTAATCACTTGTGGGGTTCTGCAGGGCTCCATCCTCAGCCCCGTGCTCTTCAACATCTTCATTAACAAGCTGGATGCAGGACTGGGAGGAATCCTAAGTCAGTTTGCTGACAGCATTAAGCTGGGAGGAGCTGTCAGCTCTCTGAAGGACACAGAGGCCCTGCAGAGAGACCCATACAAATGAGACAGATGGGGAATCACCAGCTGTGAAGTTTAACAAGGGAAGGTCGTGGATTCCGTGCCTGGGATGGGGCAACCCTGACTGTGTGTGTGAACTGGGGAGTGAGAGGGTGTGGAAAGGCCCTGGGGGTCCTGGTCCATGCCCAGCTGGATCTCAGTCAGCCAGGAGGGAAATCAGTGTTCTGGGGGCATCAGGCCAGGGAGAGGATTGTCATGCTCTGCTCAGGGCTGAGGCAGCCTCACCTTGAGCCCTGAGGGCAGTTTTGCACACCACAATATAAAAAAGGCATGAAGCTGTTTAAGAGAGTGGACAAAGGCTGTGAGGACGGAGAAGGGTCTGCAGAGGTCTTGTGAGGGGTGCCTGAGGTCACTTGTTCAGCTGGAGAAGAGAAGGGAGGCCTCTTTGTCATCTTCAGCTCCTCCCAAGGAGGAGTGGAGGGGCAGGAACCCATCTCTTCGTTCTTGTGACCAGTGACAGGACTGAAGGAAATGGCTGGAGCTGAGCCAGGGTGGGGTTAGGTTGGATGTCAGGAAAAGGTTTTTCTCTCAGGGGGTGGTCAGGCACCGCACAGGCTCCCCAGGGAATGGTCATGGCCCCAAAGGCTGCCAGAGCTCAAGGGGCATTTGAACAAAACTCCCAAACACAGGGTGGGATTGTTGGGGTGTCCTGTGCAGGGCCAGGAGTTGGATTGAATGATCCTGATGGGGCCTTTCCAACTCAGCCTGTTCTGTGATTCTGGAGCCCAGGCTCTGGGAGTGAGTGGCTGGCTTGGACAGGGTGCCTGGGGCTCACACCATGGGGGCTGTGGCAGAGCCAGGTTGAATTCACATGGGGCCAGTTCGGGATTCATCTGGTGACCCCTCCCAGTGACCTGGCCAAAGGGGTGTGTGTTGGTGAGCCTGGTGAGCCCAGGAGGAGCGTGTACATGCGAGCCCGTTGCCCAGCATGCCATCTCTCCGTGTCTGGGCTGTGGGTTTTGGGAAAGGGACGTGGGCAGCCCCTCAGGAAAGGATCTGCTGCAGCACTGC
This sequence comes from Hirundo rustica, assembly GCF_015227805.2. Taxonomy (NCBI): domain Eukaryota; kingdom Metazoa; phylum Chordata; class Aves; order Passeriformes; family Hirundinidae; genus Hirundo; species Hirundo rustica. Next base: position 453,579 of record NC_053470.1, read on the forward strand.
CAGGCTGAGAGGGGTTTCCTTCTGCTGCAGGCTTCTTACCCATGGTGCCTGGCAGGGCAAGTGGGGGATACACCCCTCCTTCTGACTCCTCCTGAGCAGAGAAGCAGCTCCGTTTGCTTCTCCCAGCCCGGGGGTGCAGGAGCTCAGGGAGGGTGCAACGGGGGCACGTCTGCCATCCCCACAGCCTGGCATGTGGCCCCGTTTCACTTTGGGAGGTTAAATCACCCTTTAAAGTTGGATGTTTTTCATGGGAAGGTCTCATGGAAGTCCCTGCCACGAGGCTGCTCATCCTGTGTCACCCCGGAGCGATGCCAGGCGCTGGAGGTGGATGTTGGCCCTGGCAATGCCAAGGACGGCGCTCTCAGCATCCTCACCTCAGAGACTATGAGCCCTAAGCGTGGCTTTTGCACCTGATGAAATTGCACTAATTGTGGGACCCCCTGGCCCCCACACGTGTCTCGTACTCGGCCAGGCGGGGGAAGCCCCACACCCCAAGCAGGGGCTGGGGCCTTTCCCATGCACCCCCATTGTCCTCTTGTGGTACTGAAAGCAGAGCCCAGCCAATTGTTACCACGAGTTGGGGAGCAGCAGCCCCCTCCCTGGGCCCTGCCCAGGACGTGGAGGGGGGCTCAGAGTGCTGCTGCTGGTTCCTCTGCTCCTGGTGACACCAGTGTACAAGTTTGGGATGTGTGGACTCCTGGCTTCCCTCAGCCTCCCCTTCCACACGTAACATTCCCGCTTCTGTTTTGTTTGGGGGGAAGGCTGTTCTTCCTGTTGGGTTTTTTCCCTTTTTGTTGATTTTTTTTGGCAACTTCTTTGTTAATGTGTGTACATATATATATAGATATATATATAAAAATATAATATAATATAATAATATATATATATACGTTGCTGGGTATGTCTGTGTGTGGTGGGGGCCATACGGTGAGGACAGCCCTGGGATCTTCTTGCTGGCCATCACAGTGTTCCCCAAACCTGGCAAAGCATATGGCCAGGCATCCACAGAAGCAGAGGGGACTCTTGGGATCACCCAGCAGCAGCTTTCCTTGTGCTGGGCTCAGCTCAGCCTGAAGAGCCCAGGGGTTGGCCAGGCACAGGGGATGCTAAAGCTCCATCCAAAAACATCTGTACACATAAATACCGAGCACCCTGCTGCCCCCCCGGATGATGTCTCATTTTCCAGGACACTGAGTGTGCCAGCCTGCCCTTTCCCCAGTCCTGGATGGCCACGAGGACGCTGGACATCTCTGAGTGCCAGCCGTGTCCTCCTGGTGCTCTCGCCCCCCCAGTGCCTTGGAGAGGGTGAGGATGAAGCCGGCGGTGGGGCCAAGCTGGCGATGGCGCTGAGCACCGGCCGTGACAGAGCCCCTGCCATGCACAGGGACTGGAGCCAGCAGGGAGGAACTCGGGGTTCCCCTCTCCCAGCCCTGGGTGCACATCCCTTGGGGCTCCCAGGCAGGACTGGGCCCAAACACTGGGGACTCCCCGTGCTGGAATGGGGCCACTGGCCAGAATCTGCTGGAGAAGGGGCATTGGAGGACAGCCTCATGTGGGGGAGTACAGGCACACAAACCACCAGAAGACAGAGCCTATTTTTGGAGCACAAGTGCCTAAAATATTTATTAAGTGGAAAACATACGGTGCAAACCAACGCTGTGGAATTAAATATTTCTTACTTTATGCCTTTGCTCCACGCTTTTTCCTGTTAAAGATTAACCAGCAGCACATGGAACCTGCCTGGAGGATGAGTTGCTGCTTCTGCTACGGACAAACCTGTGGCATTTGCATCGGTCAGAGCTCTGCCCTAGCTGTGGGGTGTCAGTGACACACAGCAGTGGTGGGCTGGGTCTGGTGCTCCTGCTTCTGCCCAGAGCCCCACGCTGGGGAGTGGGGAGCAGCAGCACCCAGGGCTCACAGCCTCCATTTCCAGACGTTGTATTCCCCGGTCCAGAGATTGGCAGGGTAGCCCCAGACCACCGCAGCTTGCCCGGGGTTTGTCCTAACCCCATCCCCTCCATCCATCCCATCACTCTGCTCCAGCCTGGTGCTGCGTGTCCTGCTGCGTGTGTAGGGCCTGGCAGGGATCTACAGCTGCTCTGGCCACTTGTCAAACAGATCCTGACACAGGTCCCAAAAGCCAGAGGTGCCCCAGCCCTGCTGAGCAGTCCCAGGAGAGACCTGGAGCCCTGGCACCCAGCCTGCCCTGAGCCTGGCAAGCACCCAGCAAGCAGCAAGGACACAATAGGAGCAAAAATCTGGCTGTTCCAGGAGTCTGTACGAGGGGACACAGGTCCTCTCCTTTCACCATGGGACAGTCGTCCCTGGGAGAGGACCTGCTCCCCTCTCCGTGGAATTGACCCAACACGGGAACCTTATTTTCTTTTAAACTGAAAAATAAAACCTTCCAGAGGAGAAACATTCCCCACACGGGCACTTGGCCAGCCGGGCGTGGAGAGGTGAGGCACCCCGAAACTGCGCTGAGAACGCCCCCGTGCAGCCCCTCAGTCCCGGGATGATGTCTCATCCTCCGGACCTGCGGGGGTTCATTTAGGGGGGCTCACCCCGGCTGTCACAGCAGCTCAACAGCATGAACTGTCTGCTCGGTGGATCCAGAGCTTCCAGAAAGGCAGGAATTCTCTGCGTGGATGTGTCTGACACGCTGTTCCCCCGTGCTGCTGGCAGGATTCCTGCCTCGGTGGCTCGGGCTGGGAGTGGGTGTTGCTGTGAATCACCAGGGTGGATGTTGGCCCAGCGCCTGGGGAGCTGGCGGGGCTGGGAGGTGCTGGGAAGGGCACACCTTGGCAAAGCAGGGTCCCGTGGGTGCCGGGAATCACACCCGCCCCATCCCTCCTCCCTCCGCCCCGACAGAATGAGAGGAAGCTCCGGAGATTTCTCCGGTGTCCGTGGAACGACGGCGTTGAGCGGGGAGATGCCTCCTGGGAGGGGAGGATGCGTTTTCCTTAGAGGCTTTCCTAACCTGAAACCCATCTGCAGGGCAAAGCGCAGTCCAGGCTCCAAGGGGATGAGGAGCCCTGGGACAGCAGAGCCGGGAGCTCGTCCCTGCTGGGGCTGCTCGGGGCCAGGCCGAGGAACGAGGGGTGCTGGGCAAGGGGAGAGCACAGAGCAAAGGATCAGCCTGTTCTGACATGGTGCCAGCGGAGAAACGCCTCAGTGTCACCTCTGTGTCCTCTGGCTGTGGCCAAACCTCCCTGAGCGCGCTCCCACCTTCCCTCCGGGCAGTGCTGGGCACAGCTGGCTGCTCCGGCCCTTGCCAGTGCTGGGGATGGCCCGGGGCTCTGTCACAGCTCCTGGAAAGCAGCCTAAAGGATGTCATCCCCGGTCACCTCTTTCCCCGAAACAGCCGGTGCCAGCCCGAGCCCAGGGAGGAGCTTTCCCCTTTTCTTCCTGCTTTATCTGGTGCTTTTTCTGTCAGCCTCGCGTTTCTAGGAAACGGCATCCCTCGTTGTGAAAGCCAGTTTAAAACCATCACTCGCATGGCAGGTTGCTTCATGGAAAGGGAAAGGCTGCTCTGAGATGATGGAATGAGCTTTGCCGCGGCTTTCCAGGAATGTCCTTCAAACACGAGAGGTTTCAAGTGTCACAAATACCGAAAATGAAACCAGAAATGGATTCCTCAAGTCCACCAGGAGGGGAATAAACGGCGTGTGGCATGGGCTTGGGGAGGCTAATGGCAGGTTTGGGGGGACTGAGGGGAAGGTTGATTTTGGCTTTTTACTTTTCATGTCTTCTGTGGTTCATGAAACAGGAAAATTTTAAAATCCCTCCCTTGAGAAAGCTTGAAAACCCACTGCCTGGGAACCCTGGGGCTTTCCCCCTGCTCTGGGAAGCTGCAAAGTGAAGAGATAAGAGAAATTACTGGGTTTGTCTAGAAAGAGACATCAAGATGTTTCATCTGTCCTGTCTGCAGCAGCAATGACTTGCACTGGGGTGGGATAATCCTCACTGGGAATACGTGCTACAGCACTCCCATCCAGGAATGAAAACCCCTTTAACTGGTGATCTCACTCCAGGCTGGAAAAAAAACGTTAAATAAATGGACAGAAAAGAAAATTACACCCTGAGCTGCTCATAGGCTGCACAGGGCAAACGAATTACAGTCTGAGCTGGCCTGGATTAATCCTTAATGGAAGTTGAGGTTTTAAATACTCATCTGAATAACCAGCCCCTAAAACTGAGTGTTCTTGATCATTAGACTGAGCATCACTTAATATTCTTGGTCTGGCTATGGAACGACAGACAATACCTGGAATGAGACCAGAAGCCTTTTTTGAGGAATTCTGGGGTTTAAGACATGAAGGGGAGAGAGGGTGCTGGGAGGGAGATGGTGAGGACACCAGTGCTTGTGTCTCAGACTAAAAATGGGTGCAGGGGGAGCCTCGGGAATTCTGAGCTGCAGAAACCTATCCTGAGTTGCAGGAACTGTCCTGACCCACCTGGAGCAGGCAGCTCGAGACTCCAGCCCTTCATCAGCCTGTGCAAATCTCCCCTGGCCCCTCTCCTGGGAACATCCCATCCAGGCTCACCACTGCATCCTCCAAGCTTCAGAGCCAGGCAGAAGCAGCACAGGGACTGTTAATGGAATTGGGCCCAGTTCTCCATAGCAACGAGCAAGAACTGGGTCAGTGCAGGGTGTGAGGAGCCAAGCACTCCCAGGAGTTTTAAAAGTAAACACCAGCCAGAAAATAAAGCACAAGGAGCTGGGGGGGCAAGGGGACCCTGGGACCCTCAGAGCTGAAGCAGAGCTCCCATCACCACATGTCACAGAGAGCAGTGGGGTGCCGGTCCTGCCCAGGGAGGGAGGCACAGGAGGGCTCCCGTGGGTACTTCTCCACGAGACACTGGATCCAGGCTGCACAGAGCAGGGGCTGCCTGGTCCCCAAGGCACACGTAGCTACAGAGAGCAATTTATCCTCAAAATTCCCTCAGCTTCCCTGCCCCCAATTTCCCACTGCTTTGAGCCAAGTGCCTCCTCTCCACGTGGCCCTTGCTCTCCTGCCTTCCTGGCTCTCATTTTTCCCTGTTTATTCACACAGGCAAACAGGCTGACATCCATCACTGGGATTCTCTCTGCAGAGGCTGTCTGCGTGAAAATCCTCATTACAGCCCCTCGCTGACAGGAGCTGTGCTAGGCTCGCTGCCTTTGATCAGCCCGACGCTTGGATGGAGCCTGGATGTGCGTGATGCAGCCTCTGCGCTGCGCTCCGCAGCCGTGGGGCAGGGACTGCATCGTTGTCCCCCTGCCAGGGATGCACAGGTGCCTCTGCCACCACGGCCTGCAGCAGTTACCTGAGTGACAGGGCCAGTGCTGAGCTGTCAGGGCAGCAGTGATGGGGGAGATGGTTTGAGGGGGTTGCAGGGCAGAGCGGGAAGAACTGAGTGGGACTCGAGGATGGAACTGGATCATTTTTAGGGTCCCTTCCAACCCAAACCATTCCATGATTTGAGGAAGCTAAACACCAGAACGATAAGAAAATTACCTGCAGAATTTCTTCAAGGGCCCATCAATGCCATGAATTTGGCTGCCGTGGTTACTGATGGTCATAAGGACCATCAAACCACCTTCAGCTGGTTTGATGATTTAATTGATAACTGGGCTCTGAGCTTTCATGTACCAAAACATATGTCCATCATTTGGCAGGTCTTTGCCCTTCATTTGTCATTAAAATCCCTCTGTTCTCTTCCCAGTGTGTCACCCTGATGTGAATAACTTCTCTTGAGTGGTGTCTTCATTTGTGAAATGGGCTTCTTAATCCTGCTCCACCTGATGATGAATTACACACTCTCTTAACATTCAAACAGCACCTGGAGGATGGAGAGAAGTGCTGCTGATGACACAATTACAGTGTTATTTTATTTCACTCACTGCACAAATACACAGCAGCATCCTCTGAGCCCACTGAGCCTCTTCATGCTCGTGCCACAGTGGAGCCTGAGCCCCGTCCCTTGCACAGCCACACGCTGCCCCAGCTACAGCCTCAGGCACTTCCCAACCCAGTCCCCACCACAGAGGCCCAAGGTGGCCAGCATGGAGACAGCCAAAGCCCCTCACGGCCTGGGAAGGTGGGCAAGGGGGGAAGGTCCCTCTGTGTCACCACAACCCTCAGCTGCCCAGGGCAGGCAGCGCTGGAGCGCTTTGGGGCGGGTTGATGCCGTGGGAGCCCTTTATGCCTCATGGCATGGGTACATCAGATGTCATACGTAACACCTGTACTCTCAAGGCTCCTCAGTCAAGTGGGATTTTCCCCTGGATCAGTCAAGGTAACCAATGCTACCGTGCATGGCTCCATGGGAGCTGGGATCTACCCCCTGTGCCCTCTGCACAGCCCTACCCCTGCACTGTGTTTAACCTGGCTTTCCCCTCAAGCCTCTTAGAATCAAAGAATCTCCTGAGTTGGAATAAACCCATCAGGATCAAGTCAAACTCCTGGCCCTGCACAGATGCCCCAACAGCCCCACCCTGGGCATCCCTGGCAGCTCTGTCCAAACGCTCCTTCAGCTCTGGCAGCCTCGGGGCTGGGACCATTTCCTGGGGAGCCTGGGCAGTGCCAGCACGCTCTGGGTGAAGAACCTTTCCCTGATCTCCCACCTAACCCTCCCTGACACAGCTCAAACCATTCCCTCAGGTGGAGACAGGCTCAACAGGAGCCAGGTGGGAGGGAACGTCCTCTCCAGAAATCCCTCTGCTCCATGCCCAGCTCCAGGCCAGCGCTGCTGGGTGACACCTCAGCACAACCCAAGAGCTGACCAATTATCCATGGACCCAAGCAACCGGAAACTGGGGTAGTGGAGGAATTTGTAATTAAATTGCCATTAGATGGGTAACAGATTGTCTGGCAGCTGACAGTGAGTGAAAACGCTCCATTCTGTCATGTTTTATCAGCATGAAAACCATTTGCAAGTGCTCTAATTACATCCTAATTGCCAATGTGATTAGGGACCTGCAGCTGTTCATTAAGCGTGTGTCACCCCCAGCCAGCAATCTGGAAGAGAGAATATTTAATTAATTGAATAGCACATTGGATGAGGAGATGGCCGGCCCTGGAAGTTGGGAGCCTTGTGCTGAGCAGTGCTGGTGGGCAGCAGCATCTTCCCTCCAGCTCTGGGCACGGTGTCACACAGCCACTGTCGGGAACCTAATAAGCATAAAAACCACAGGTTTCTGTCCCCATTATTCCCACAGGAGATCTCCTGCCCTGATGTCCAGCCAAATTTTTATCTTCTCAGCATGTCATGCTTCTTGTAGGTGGGACAGTGTGAGCCACGTGGCTGCAGCTCCAGTGACCAGGGCTCAGCCCCAGAGAGGGATAGGGCCTTCAAGGTGTCCCTGTGTCTGATACTCCATCCCTCCTGGCCACTCTTCCCAGCTCTCCCTTGTTCCCTGCCTTCTCTTTGTCTGTTCTTTTTCCTTCCTCAAAGACACCCACAATCCACATGGGATTTCCCATTGGAACAGGGTGCCCAGAGCTGCCCCATCCCTGGAAGTGTTCCGGTCCGATTGGATGGGGCTTGGAGCAACCTGGAATAATGCAATTTGTCCCTCTCTATGGCCAAGGGTTGGAACCTGATGTTTTTTAAGGTCCCTTCCAACTCGAACCATTCTAGGATTCCATTTGTCTATGGTTCTACTTCCAGCTGCCCCGTTTGCCTGAGCAGCCACACAGAGACAGGGAAAAACATGAGTGCATCCAGATCAGCTCATTTCTTCAAATTTAACGTACTCCAGTGTTTAAAATATTCCTGGTCACAACAGGGAGAGTCTTAGGAGACTTCACCTTAATCCCGGTTTAATTTCTACTTAAGAAAATGTCACTGCAGATGTTTAATAAGAATTAATTCTGGGTTTTGCACAGTTACTTTCAATTAAATATCCCCAGGTGTTCCACGACTCTTCAAACAGACACTAAAGCACATCGAATCCTGCTCCCCATCCATTAACTCCAGTGCTTCTGTCCCCGCAGCCTGGAGGTCTCCAGTGCTGAGGGATGATGTGGGGCTGCAGTTCCAGGCGTTTTCTGCCCTGCCAGGGATCAATTTGGGACAGTGCCAGGGTCCCTCACAGCCTGGTCATCATTTTATCCCAAACATTCCAGCTTTCTCTGAAGGGTGGCGTTGCCTGTAGCCACAGTCAGGCTGGGAAATCACTCATGTGAGGGAGAGCAGAGCCTGGTATTGGGTCAGGGTGCTGGCACAAGGAGGAAGGGACTCCAGGGAATGTCCCAGCCCCTCTGCGCACCCTCTGGGCTCCTCAAAATGTGTAAACTTGTCTCTGGCCCTTCTGCCCCAGCCCTGGGAAGTCGCTTTTATAAAAAATGGGCAGCAAATCAATTAAAAAAATAGGGCATCCACTGCAAAGCCAGTTATCCTCCTTTCATCCTCTTGTTATTTATTTTTTTTTTTTTTTCTCCTGCCTAAGTGCAGTGCTTTGCACTTGTTATTATTGAATTTTCTATCATTGATTTTGGGCTATTTTTTCAGCGTGTGGAGATTATCCTGAATTCCAAGACTGCTTCTCCGCCTGCAAGCCTGCAGCACTCAGGAACATGGAATCTTTTCGAAGTCCTCTGAGACAATCAATCCCAAGCATGCCCCTAACACTGCCAAGACCACCACTACCCCGTGTCCCAAACTGCACACCCACAGGATCCATCCTCTGCCAGTGCCTCTCCCCTCTGCTGGGAAATGACTCCTTTTCACTTTCAGACACTTTTGGGGTGCAAGTGCTGGCAGTGATGCTGGTCCCTGCCCAAACTGTTCCATTCAGCAGCTGCAGCCCCAAACCCCAGAGAACTGCCCCCATCAGCCCTCATCCATCTCTACAAAAGGCACCCATGGAAATTTGGGCACCCCAAGGAACCACGTCTTCTGAAGCTGCAGTGCTTCACTGGGTGAGTGGCAGCAAGAGCGTGCGAGAGGAGAGGAAGGAAACAGCAGCCTGATCAGGATGAAAACTATTTTTATATCCATTGGTGAAAATGGGTTCAATAAATATCTGCCCATCACAGCTGCCAAAGCCATTTCCCACAGCAAAGGCCTCCCTTCTCTCCCACTGCCCCCTCCCCATGCCGGGACGATGTGGGTGCCGAGAGCCACAGCTCTGAAACCTCGGCTGCAAAAGAAAAACGCCTAAAGTCACCTTTTCTGCTCATTCCCTCCCACCCCCAAGTGAATCCTGGGCGCTTGATCCATGGAGCTCAGTGGAGCTCAGCACAGAGCGAGGCACGGGAATCAGACAAAAACACCAGTGGAGAGGGAGATGGGAACACACGGTGTGGGTTTGGCTGCCTCTTCTTGGATGTCTCCTTTGCGAGAGCCTTAACTGGGCTTGGGCACCATGCTCTGCACCCAGGGAGCCCTTGCTGTGACAAATCACCTCCAGGACACAGGGCAAATGGTGATTCAGGTGTTCAGACTATCCTTGATCTTAGTGCTCCATGGGATGAGCTCTTCTCCATTGCTTCTTGTATCCTCCCCGGCTCCCTGCTCCCAATTCCTCTCTCTCTCCTCTCCATCACCTCTTGTATCCTCCCTTGCTTCCTGCTCCCAGTCCCTCTCTTTACTTTTGCTTCCTCTCCCTGATCCCAGTCCTTCCTGCTCCCAGCTCTTCTCCCTCCTTTCCATCCCCTCTTGTACCCTCGTTGATCTCTGCTCCGTCCCTCTCCTTGTTCTCGGTTGCCCTTCCTGCTCCCTGTCCCTCTCAGTCCCCACCATCACTCAAACCCTCACTCACTCCCTTTTCCTCTCCTCGCTCCCCACGGCTCCAGCATCCTTTTCTCGGGAGTTCCCCTGGGCTCCGTCCCCCTCCCCATTCCCCATTCCCCTTCCCGCACAGCTCCTGCACGGAGCCGAGTGTCCCGGGCCGTGTCCCGAGCTCGGGACGAGCCAGAGGCGCGGTGCGTGTCCGACACCGCCTGGCACGGCGTGCGCGGATTTCGCAGCTCTGCAGAGCCGATTCCCGGGACACAGGACACCGACCCCAGCCCACCCCTCCTCCGGCAGCGCGACCCCACCCCGGGCAAACCCCGGCTCTCGTCAGGGCGGGTGGCATCGTCCCAGCCCGGGGGTCACTGGAGTCAGACGGTGAATTCATCACAGCCAGAGGGATGAAGGAGGCAGTCTGAAGCCTCCGGCTCTGCTCAGTCCCGTCCTTTCCAGGGCTGGGACCCAATTAGAGCCGAGTGCCGCAGGCTTCTGTCCACCAGCACCGCACTAAATGACTGCTCTTGTTCACATTAGAGCGCTTGGAGAGACACTGGGCAACAATTACTTCCTCTAATTAATGGCCAGATTAAAACAGGGGCTCGGTTCTACCCAGTAATTTGAAAATTAGAGACTCCATAACCATCCCCAGCACATGAGAGCATCATCCTCATAAAGACCTTTAAATTAAGATCTTTGAGCTACTGTTACTCAGAGGCCATGAATTACTGTCTGTGTTTAAAACAGACACATTATTTATTGAACCCATGGAACTAAGCCTTTATAGTCTGCTGGAGACCTGGAGAAGATGTGATTCAAACTCCGGCGTTGGCAGCCCTGACTCGCTGGGGCCAGACGCTGCCAGGCTAATTCACAGCTCCAGGTTGCCGCAGCATGACACGACATTAACCAGTCTGACTTCAGGAAATCTGGATTTATACCGTTTTAATTAGACCGGTCTCTTTAATCCCCAAGTGCATGCAAGACTAATGGCACACTGTGGCACAGAGGGGACTGTCACCTCCCCCTCAGTCACAGCCACCTCACAGGCTGCCATTGAGGTTCACACCCACAGTGACACCACCAAGCAATGTGCCTCCTTCCTCCCAAGCCATCGGTGAGATCTTTGGAATGATTTTGAGAAGATAAGCCCGAGGCTGTTAGAGGAAAGACCTTGAACTGAACACGACAGAGGCTCTGCAGCACGTTTGCTGTGCGGCATTTATGCTGGGGAGGGAACGTTCCTGGGCTGGAAAATGAATGCAGAAGAGGAATGAGGCGCTTGGAATATGTGATCAGGCGTTGTCTCCCTGGAAGCAGGGAGAGTGAGCGCAGGCCAGCCCTGTCCCATGGAGTGAGGGACAGGAGGGCTCTCAGAGTCAGTGAGAGCTTGAGGCGTGTGCAGTACATCCACAGCATCGGGGCTGGGAATTCAAATGGAATTTTGCAGAAGCAAGCAGATGATGGCAAAATAGTTCAGCACAGCATTGGGCTGGTAAACAGGACAGGACTACACGAATGGGGGAGCCAGGGAAATGTCCTCTTTGTGCTATTATCCTTCCCCATTTCCAAACCCTCTAGGAGGCTGCAGCATGCTGTGCTGGCTGCCAGGGAAGAAATGTGATTTAAACAAATACAATCCACCACTGTGGTGGTTGGGGGGAGGGGAGAGTGAAATAGTGCACATTCTCACCTTTAGCTCAGCATCAAACGTGGCACTTAAACCCCCTCCATCACCAAAGGTGCTTGACCTAAGCGAGGAATGGCATGACACAGGAGAAATTGTGACAGGGAGGGGAGGCATCCCCACAGCATCCCTGTGCCATTCCCACAGCATCCCCCAGCACAGGGAGGCATGAGCCACAAGCTGCACAACACAGGAAAAAACCAGAGTGTTGGTCGCACGGAGGAGGCGTGGAGAGGATGAGCAGGAGCAGCTGCCTTTTCCCCTGCACAGTAATCACAAGCTTAGTGCCTTTGGTTCTTGAAAATTAGGCAGAAACTGCTATCTGGACTGAAAACAAAGTCCCCCTCCAGTTCCCAAACACAGTCTTGGGGGTGGTTCCCTGCCTGGGAGGCTCCAGCAGCCCAGCCCAGGCACAGTGGCCAGGACAGCAGGGAGGGAGAGCCCAGCCCAGCCCCAGAGACAAGGCTGTGTAGTAAATTACAGCACAACAACCCAGAGTGGCCAGTGCATCATTTATCATCCGCAGGAAGGCAGCAAGGGGATGATAAAAGTCTGTTCAGATTAATGGCTTGAGGAATTAGAGGGGAAGGAAATCGTGTCAGCGCTGGAATTCCTCAGCCCTCAGTGCCGGAAAACACCTCTCTGATGGTGATAATTGCATGAGCCACATAATCACACTTCTGCCATGTAAGCCTGTAGTTTGGATGCTGTGTAACCCTTTAGTACAGATACACTCATACTGCACAAAGGTTTTCCTTTCTTCCCTAACTCCTAGCACAGGTACTTTCCGTGACCACCAACCTTAAGACATATCAAGGTTTTGTGCCAGTCTCCCTCCCTATTCCCCAGGCTGCTAGTGCTGTGTCCTGATCCCAGAAACATCTCCAAGAAAATTAAAAATAAAAAGGTAAAAGTCTTTTTACAAAACCGGATGAAAAGCTGAAATAAAATTAATATACCTAAGGGAAAAAGAAAACAGTTGAAAGCAGAATTCCCCCTCTCTCCCTTTTTACCCCTGTGTGTGTACCCATATACACGTATTTCGAGAACTTCAAACAATTTCCATTCCATTTCAGCTGATCTTTTAACTCATTTCCAAGCATTTCGTAAAATGAAAAAACATGGAAACTCCTCCTCATGGAAATGCCAAGACCCAGTTTCTGCATCAACCATTTCAAACCATTTATCCACTCAGCAGTTTTTTGGACCGAGGAGTCACTGAAGCTGCACATGCATCTGCAGGCAGATAGATTTTAAATTAAAAAAAAATTTTAAAAAGCTTAATCCTTCTGGGAGGGTCTGCCCACGACAGAGATGGATGAGATGTGGCTGTGGTGTGGAGAGGGGACAGGCTGGAGGGATGAGCTCCAGTGGGGTGATGGGCTCCTTTTTCCTGCATCCTTCCCAGTCCTGGTGAACCAGCGCGGGGTCTCCAGCACGCCTGGCTGTGGACACACCTCTCACTTAATCTCTTTGGAGAGAGAGGGAGTTCACCCCTTCAGCCCCATCTCACAGCCCTCTGCACCCTGATGCTGTTGCTCCAGGGTTTATTTCAGACCTACTGGGGGAAAAAAAAGGGGGGGGGGGGAAGAATAAAAAAGTAGAATAGGGGGTTTATTCACTTGCAGAAAAGGCAGCTGAGTTTTCTCCATAAGCACAAGGAATATAAATAGCACAGAGAGAGAAAGGAAGTCCAGGAGCTGTTTTGGGAAGCATGGCTTGGGTGGATTTAAACGACTCTGGCTCCTTCTGATGGTATTGTGCTGCGACGTCGATTAAACCAAAAAGCAAAATCGGGAAGCACTGCTTCTGCCCAGGAATCATCAGGCTGTTCTTGCAAATGAGCCTTGGCTGTAACCTCCCTCAGTAAAATCCACGGAGAATGATGAAGTTCTGGAACATTCACTCAACATTTCCGTCTTTTATGGCAACAGTTGCTAATAAATAAAATTTTGCTCTCTTGTATCCCCAGGCTGGTGACAGCCCTGGCTGCGAGGGTCCCGTGTGTGAAACTGGACTGAAACGGGAGCCCACTGGTGCTGCTGGCCTGGGGCAAAGGCTTGGTGCTGCTCAGGAGCCTGTGCTTTGGCACAGCTGTCCTCAGCTCCAGCCTCTGCCCAGGGCTGGCTGGGAGCTGCAGGCAAGGGGGATCAGGGATGGAGTGAAAGGGATGGGGTGGGGACAGGGAACCCTTGGCAGGGAGTCTTGGCAGAAAAAAAATACATTTTAACATCGTGTTGGCCTTAAATCTGTTTTCCCTTTTCCCCCAAACCCTCCAAGGGCTTAGATCTGGATGACTCCACTGCCCAGCTCATCGCCATGGATTTGCAAGGGACTGGCTGGCTGCTGGTGACACATGGGGACAAGATTGTTATTGATTTTCCCATGAAAACCCAACAATACTGCCAGAGCCAAATAAGCTCCTAACCCCTCATCATGTTCTTGACATGTGTTTTCGACATTTCAACATTTTCTCCCCTCAGTACAAAAATGGCTCCTAGACTCTGCAGCAGGCACAGCTGACCCCTCCACCCCCACAGACACACACCAGATTCAGGGCAAAGTATTTCTTTCTCAGCCCAGTATTAAAGCAAGAAAATAAATAAAACCACTAAGGATTTGTCCAAAATCAATGTATTACCATTTTCTTATTGAACTATTTCATTGGGGTTTGTTTCATTTTAATCTGAAAAAAATCCCCACATTGCATTTAAGAACATCAATTTGGAAAGAGAAAAAGGCTTGCTGCCCTTTAAAAAAAAAAAAAAATCTCGAAATTAAACATTTCAGAAAAGTTGTTTTCCAGCTCCTCTCACAAGCGGGAGAATTCTCCCTTTGCCTGGCTCTGCTCCAGCAGCTCCTGCCTTGTTTAAATTACAGTCAGAACCAACTACCACTGCCACCAGCCCGGCCTTCCCTTAGCTGCATTTTTTGTCTGACAGGGTAAAATCCTATTCATGCAGTATTTTGCAATATTTTTCTCTCTGAAAACAATTTCCCCCTGACTCCTAGAGGCCTGATTTCCTGGTTAATTTGCCTCTCACTGGCTTTTCTCCTTTCTCTTTCTCTTTCCCTTTCTTTTTTTTTTTTTACTGCTAGGGGGGAAAAAAATAAAGTTTTCTTTTCCTGATGTATCTGAATTCTGAGCACTGCCAAGCCCAGCCTTTCCCTCGCTGCCCCAGGGCTACAGAGAAGAGGCAGAGGAGGGGATGCCAAGGGGGTTATTTAAGAGGAGGGGACATTTCCCACCCCATGAAGGGGATCTGTCACTGCTGGTTGTTGGGATGCAGGGCAGGAGCACCGCAGCTCCTGACCCCTCCTGCAGGCTGAGCCCTCCAGACCCTTCCAGCCGTTTAAGCCCAGCTCAGACAAGCAGAGCTCAACTCTCAGCCTTGGCTGTACACCGTGAGGAAAGGGGCTGTGGAAGTGCTCCATTAAGAATTCCAATCTGCACTTGAGGCTTTTACCCTTTCCATAAAAACTTGCCAGTATTTTCTCGGCCCCTCACAGTGACAGAAGAGCAGCTGCCAGAAGTGAGGTCCTGTGCTCCACACTCTCCTGTCCATGCCTAAATCCCTACAGAGAGCTGGAGACATGCTCTTGCTGTCCCAGCACGATGGAGACAAGCCCAGGAGGCTTTTCCCAGGAGTGGCTTCCCACCAGGTTCTGCTCCTCACCCCCAGGGAGGAATTGGCTGGATGGGGCTGGGCATGGACCCTCCCCTCCCGTGGGTTCCACGGAACCATGCTCGGTGCCAGCTCTGGGGAGAAAAGGAGAATGGGACAAACCGAGCTCAAGGAATGCAGCCCAGGAGACCTCCCTGGTTTCTATCCCCCCTCATTCCTCAGCAGGCTCTGGATCCTTCCCTTCATTCTGCTCTGACTTAGTCCAAAAGCCTCTTCCTTGTTGGTTTTCCCTCCCATCAATGAAGGATGCTATCATGACTCCACTCGGCTGTAACCTTGGAAATAACAGTTATTTCCCTTCCCAAGTTTATGTTGTTTGCCCAGTTACTGAGTTCACCAAACCTTTGCTAAACAGAGCAGGGAGCAGCCAAGTCCATCCACTGCCCACCAAGAGGGACGAGAACTTTCTTCTGCTGGGTGAGCATCCAGGGGATTGTGAGCAGCAGTAGCAGCCCCCCATCATCCACCTGAGGTCACCCCGAACCCTGGCAGGAGACCTGCCTGTGGAGTGCTGCTTTGAGGAGGCTGAAATCCCATCTCCCTCCTTTTGACCAGAACCTGACTCCTCCTGTAGAATACCTGATAAACCCAGGAGCCTGCCCCTGCTCGCCCTCTTCATCTTCCCCTCTCTTCGCTCTCACCCCCGGCCCGGGGCAGGGGGAAATAAATGGATTCTCGTGCTTCCAACAAAGACTTGTCTCTGTTTCCCTGCAGGTGGCTGTGACCTCCCTGGACACGATGGTCACTGCTGCCACACGACAACTCCTGCCCACACCTGATTCACCCTGGGGACACCTCTGCCTTTCCTGGAGGAGAAGCAGAAGTCACAAACAGAGCCACAACCACCGGCTGTGTCCATGCCACTGTATCCAGCAGGGGAAAAGCCAATTCCAGAGACAGAGCAGGGCCAGCTCCCGTCAATGCCACACAGAAGGGACCAGCCAGACAGGAGGGACCCCAGGGGATGAGGACCCCAGTACATCACAATCCCTCGGGTTGTTCCTGACACTTTATCCAGGGGGAGTTTATTTGTTCCAAACACTTTTTGGGTCACTTCAACAATACTACCGGCAACACTCTTATTTTCAAGCTTTTCTGCTAAGCTGAAGCACTTTCTGTCTCCTCTTGAGTAATTTTAATGCAGTTAATAAATTGTAGAAGCCCTTACCAGGTTTTTTTTTTCCCCGCTATCATGTATAATAAATGCGGTTTTGATTAAATTTTTACATGCTGCTTAATGCATCAAACAGGAATTTGCTATTCCCCTGGCAGCACGACAGAAATCTCTCCTCAACACAGCACTCATTCCCTAGACTGATCTGCAGTGTCAGTTCCATGGGAAGAAAAACTGGCAGTGACAGTTTCCTGGGGGATGCCGAGGCAACAGCTGCTCGAAGCTTTTCAATCAGCACGCCTTCATTTCACCACTCCAGTGCAAACATGTTTATGGTAAATAACCCATCTCAGATGGGGAGAACAGGTAACCCTCTCATCTGTGCAAACACATTTGTTCCTGGTTGAAAATTGGAATCTTGCTCATTCAGAGAAACAGCTGAGAAAACCCAAGGATCTGCTTAAAGCAGCCTTATTAAATAACATCTCAGCTCATTAAATAACATCTCAGCTTTGGCTGGGAAACTGTTTTAGGGAATGTGGGTGTTTTTCCAAAGGCCATGTGTGTTCTGCAATATCCCCAGGGTATTTACAACAGGCTGCTGGGCATCCCGGGAAAATCCCTCAGGCCTCTCAGCACCCCCGGCCATGGCAGGGGCTTGGAACTAAGTGGTCTTTAAGATCCCTTCCAAACCTTAACAGGCCACTTGCAGCTCCTTCTCAATTGCCATCAAATGAGCAAGGGAGCTGCTGCTCTCAGACACTCACAGTGCCTGAGACAGGCAGTCACAGGGCAGGGAGGGAGGGTCAGGTCAGGAGCATCAGGAAGAATCACAGTCTCTTTCCAGAGGCTATCAGCTGTTTCATGAGACACCAGACTCAAGAAACTCTCAGGGTTTTCTCCTCCTCTGTGTAGCACTCAAGTTTTCTGGTTTTGGCTGGCAGAGGTCTGGCTGGTGAACAGCTGGTGATTGCAGGAGGGTTTTCCATATATGTAAGGATTTTCCAGGAGTCACTCAGAGTTCCCAAGGGGCTGGCCAGGCTCCTGCAGCCGCTGGGCACGTGGACTTCCCTGAGACACACAGCCTGACAGCTCCTCACCTCAGGCAGCAAGTAAAGCCTCCATCAGGAGCCTGCTTCCCGAGGGAAGCCCTGCCAGCCACACAGTGCCTTCCTCTGTCAGCAGCTTCTGTGGATCCAGCCTTCTGCTCTGCCACCCTCAGCAGGACATGAGTGCAGCTCTCACCTGCACATCAAAGCTTCTGGGTCCATCCTGCTGCCATCCACCCTTCCTGGTGCTGGCACTGGGGCCAGGATGGATGCACAGCCCATGCCGGGCTGTGGTGCTCCTGATGGGTTTTTCACCTCCTCACACACTGGAGAGCACAATTCCACTGACGCTGAGGCAGCCACAAGCACCTCTCAGGTCTCATTAACTTACCTGGAATGTATCCATGGAACCAGCCTGCGAGGACAAGCCTTTTTGGAGAGGGCAGCTTGGGAAAAGAGTGGGAAGGAGGAAAGAGTCCACAGAGCGACTCCGGTATGTGCAGCCAGAAGCTCCCTCCTACCCAGTCCAGCCTCACTGCTGGAGCCATTCCCTGCACTCAGCATTTCCCAGGTTTTATCCCATTATGCCTGCAGGCACCATCCCATACAGACAAGACTTCTCACCTTGTGCCACAGCAGCCATGAGGTGCCAGGAAGGAGTTCCTGCACCTTTCCACCATCACCGAGTTGTGCCTAGGAAATACTGATCCCAGTGCTCTCGGGCTTGGCCAGGTTGGCTGGGTTCCTCCAAGAGAGGCAGGAGCTGCACCAGCCCTGGTCCAGGTGCCTTCAGAGCGAGGAGGAACGACCCTCACTGCTCCACGTGCTGTGGTTCACTATTGGCCTGCCTTTGAAGCTTGGTAATCTGCAAGAAATATGTGAAGGCAGTGATGGAAAACATCTCCTGGTCACAGGGCAACGGAGAGCAGCTCCAGTCACAGAATTCCCGTGGGACAGGAGTGCCCAGAAGGAGGGTTGGGTTCCCCAGGGACCCCCACGCTGCTCCCGCTGCCAGGATTCCTGCAGGAGGAAGCTGAGCTGTGGGCAGTGCAGTGGGCTGGGATGGGGGCTCCAGCACAGGTCAAATCCACACAAAGTTCCGTGGGGGTGGGACAGTGCTGGGGGTTATGTTTGTTCCTTCTTTCTCTTATAGAATTTTTCCCCATAAGTTGCTAGGGGAATAAGTACTGGTGCTTAGGTGGTGCTTGACCAACACAAAGGAGGTGACCGAAGGAAGTCAGGAGGGGAAAGATCACACGAGTTTTGGGGCAGGAAAAGGGCAGAGCTCGGGGCAGTTTGCTTTTTCTTGCTCTTGGCATCGGAGGGAGGACGGCAGAGCTGCTGCTTGCTGCGGGAGGAGTCCACTGTCAACAGAAAGTCCGGTCCTGGGAAATCTACCATCATCTGCTCGTGTGCCCAGGAATTCTGAGCTCCTCTGCCTGCCCTGCTGGAGCTGGGCCAGCCCTGTCCGGCCACCGGGGCTTCTCCAGCACTGCTCTATTTGCTACGCTGTATCCCCGCATCCTCCCTGTCTGCCAGGACACCCCCCTGCCTGCTGGGGACACCCCCCTGCCTGCTGGGGACACCCCCCTTCCTGCTGGGGACACCCCCGGCCTGCCAGGACACCCCCCTGCCTGCCAGGACACCCCCCTGTCTGCCAGGGACACCCCCCTGCCTGCCAGGACACCCCCCTGGCTGCTGGGGTCACCCCCCTGCCTGCTGGGGTCACCCCCCTGCCTGCTGGGGACCCTCACCATTCCAACCACCAGCCCCGGAGTTTCCACTGCTCCACCTTGGTGCTCTCGGGGTCCCAAGGGATCAAACTGCCCCGGGCTGTGTGAAACAAAGCCCCTCGAGGTTCCTGGTTCTGTTTATTATTAATGCTGTAGTTGTTGGTGTTTGTTTGCTTTGTTATATTTACTAGTAAAGAACTGTTATTCCTTTCCCCATAGCTCTGACTGAAAGCCCCTTGAATTTTCTAAATTGTAATAATTTGGAAGGAGGGGATTTGAATTCTCCATTCCTAGAGAGGTCCCGTCCCTCCCTAGCAGATACCTGTCTTTCAAACCAAGTCTCTGGAACTCTCACTACCAACTTCCAGCAGCTTTCCCTCGTCCTGCAGCAGCAGTGGGAGAGTTGGGTGGTGAGAGACACTGCAGGGACTGATGCCACCACCCTGAGCTGCTGAGTGCACAAGGAGCATCACGGGTGTGCAGAAGCCAGGGAAAGGCACAGCAGCACCATGAGATGTGGGAGCAGAGCTGAGGAGGGGGAGCTGCCGGGGCAGGAGGAACATTCCAGCCCCTTCCCAGCCAATCTGCATTCTCATGCCTCCCCAAAGCCCTGCTTTTCATGAGGAGCTTTCTCTCAGAGCCCCCTCTGAAATGTCCAGAGTTCTCCAGCACTGGAAGGGAAGGATCTGATCCCAGTCACATCTTGAAATTATTTTGATTTCCCCAGAGAGGCTGCAGATGCAGTTCTGAAGGGAGAACAGTTAATGCTCAATTTAGCTCCACATGACCTAATTTGCCTCCACTGATTCGACAAGGGGGAAGCAAGGGAAGAGAAGAGAAATCCTTGCACATGGACCTTGAGAGCCGATACATTCCGGGCTACAGAGGGAAGGGATGTGTCTGCAGTGGCATTGGGGCAGGCAGAAAATGCCCAGTGGCCACGAGCTGGGGACAAAAGCTGGTGGTCTCTCCAGGATTCCTCCAAAGCTGGGCTCAAGGGCCGGTCTTCCACAAAGGCCATGGCTAAAATGCATCTCCCTTAGGCCTTCTCCTGGGGGGTATCTGTGGCTGACCTGCTCCATCCCCCTGTGCATTACTGTGCCAGTCCTGTGCTGACATGGATCACTCATTTTCCTGACCCACAAAGTGACATCAGGGCTTTGAAGGAGATGGAGTGATTCAGGAAGGGATCAAAGGGAAGTTTTCTGTGCTGCATCCCAAGCCCATGAAGAAGCTGAGGTGAGCTGAATCTGCTTCCAGTTTGACACAATTTTCTCCCTTCAGACAGCAGTGCAAGGACTTGAGGAGTGGCACCACCAAAGCAGCTGGCCCTGGGAATGCCTGGGAACTGCAGGAGGGTCTCATGCAGGTGATCTCAGGGTCCCCATCCCAGGGGAGCGTGTGCTGCTGTTCCCACAGCCCCTGCAGCCCAGGACAGCACCTCTGACATATTTCAGAAGTCAAGAATTTGCTAGGGAGGGTTTCTGCCTGGGGACCACGTTTCCTAACTCAGTGCCCAGATGCCCTCACTGCCCACAGTGTTTTGCCCTTTGGTTGGGGGCACCTTGATGCACCATTTGCCCTCTGGAAGAGAAATCCCTGTGTGATGCTGTCTCTTGGTGCCACCCCACTGGAGCAAAGGCTCCTTCTGATGAAGTGTGTGATGGGTCTGGGTACCATTTGCCTCTGGGTCCAGCCCAAACATGACATTAGATGGAACACAGCTTAATTCCCCATCCCCAGCTGGTCTTGGTGCTTCCATACCCCTGCATCTCCTTTTCTGCTTCCCAGTGTTCCTAATGGCTCTGCTACCAACCTCTTCCATCCCCCTGCTCCTCTTCCCAGCTCAACTCTCCCTCAAACCATATGTATATTTCTGATTAAAGGTAGAGAAGTGCATCTCTGCAGCCAGAGATTCCATCGCTCGTTCCCTTCCAACGGGCCCATTTCCAGCAGACTGTTACTCCAACACGCAATATGCAAATTTTTATTTAAGAAAACAAGGAGAAATGTTTTCTGATAAACATTTCAGGGCAGTGTGCCAATGAGCAGATCCTTCTATTCCTCCCAGAACTGTAAAACACCAGCCTGCTGCCAGCCACAGAGATTGGAATGTTTTTTCTTTTCATACATAAAAATGTCTTACTAATGAATCCCCCTCTCAGCGGCCAGCGCTGACGCAGCTCTGCCATATGTTCACGCACACCAAGACCTTGTGGCTTGGAGAATATTTAATACTCATCAGACACAGGGAATATTGTTCCCTCCCTGCAGAAGTGTTGGGTGAAAATGTAGGGATGTACCATGGCCCCTGCTCGCTGTCCATCTGCTCCCATCTCACATAGTCCCTGGCAGGGTGAAGGGCACCCAGCCCCCTTGCTGCCCTGGCCCTGACTGCAGGACACCACTCGATAGAAATAGGGGACAATTGGGGTTGCCAATGGCAGAAAAGCAGGTGAAGTGACAGGAGTGACAATCCTGGGCTGTGTGACAAGTGCTGGTGCTTCCTGGTTTCACTCTCCACACTCAGGGTTGTGAGGGGATGTGTTACATCTTCTGCTGGTACTAGAGATAAGCGATGCTTTCCAACGGGTTTTAACTCGCAAATATAAACTTGTCCCCAGAAGAAGTCACAGATCCCTGCTGGTCTCAATGACAGAGCCCCTCCCAAAGTAACTCCCCAGCGAAAGTTCAGAAAATGCCTTAAAGTATTTTTAGAATCTTAAGAAGTCTTTATAATGGAGTCAGAAACCTTAGCTCTGTGAGGACCCATTTGCTTTTTCAGAGCCAATCTGCCAAGGAGCCATTCTTTGGAAGCCTGTTCTGATCTTTAGTTTCCTGCAGGAATGACAGAGTTGTGTGTGATGAGGGGGACTCTGGAGATACTCCACAAGAACAGGAAGTTCAGAACAACCCCACACTCCCTGTTGTGAGCTGGCCCCAGAAAGCCCTGGACCGAGCCAAGAGGGACAGCCCCAGACGTGTGGAATTTCAGATGTGTGGATGTGGCACTTGGGGGCATGGGTTAGTGGTGGCCTTGGCAGTGCTGGGGAACAGCTGTACCTGATGAACGTGGAGGGAGGAGGGATCTTCCATGGTTCTGGGAAATACGCCCACCATGCTACACCGATATCGGTGCTGCTTGCCCCACCTGAGATGTGGCTCAGCTCAGGGAGTCACATCCCCACCTTGGGGTAGAGTAGCTCCACACCTGGCTTTACAGAGATCTGTTGAGGTTTAAGTCTCCTGTAGAATTTTTCCCCCCCTCCCAAGTTGCTAGGAGACTACGTGCTGAGTGCTTAACCTGAACAAAAGAACTGATAACTTAGTTTTGGGAGAGGGAAAAAAAGCTCCCGGAGAGAGCTGAGGGTGGGGGATCTCGCGGCTCTTTTCTTCTTCCGGGGGGAGCACGGATCGGGCCACGGCTGGCTGCTGGAGTCCACGGTTAACGAAGGAGTCTGGTCCTGGGAATTCTACCATCTGTTGGAGTATGCAGGAATTCGGAGTTTCTTCGTTGTCCTGCTGGATTTTGGGTGAGACCAGGTCCCGCCGCTGCGGCTTCTCCGGCACTGTCACCTCTGCCTGCCGAGGACACCCCGTGCCTGCCGAGGACAGTCAACTGCGCCCGGCTTCCAGCCATCAGAGCCGGAGCTTCCACCGTTTGCCCTCGGGGTTCTTGGTTCTGTTCTACTATTGTTATAATTGCTGTTGGTTTTTTGTCTGTTCTGTTATATTTACTAGTAAAGGACTGTTATTCCTTTTCCCCATAGCTCTGACTGAAAAGTTTTGTTTTTTAATCTTCCAAATTATAATAACACGGAGGGAAGGATTCAAATTCCTCATTTCCTAGAGAGGCCTGCCTCTCCTTAGCAGACACCTGTCTTTTCAAAACCAAGACAAGATCCTAAACAGGAAAAGCAGAGGTGCAACGCTGCATGTTCCCGGCTCCAATGGGAGCAGTCCTGTCACAAGGCTGTGATCTCTGTTCTGCAGTAAACCTCTCCTCCACATCTCAGCTGTGAAATGCCAGTTTAAAAACAGCCCCTATGGATAGGAGAAACCAAATATTATGAGGAAAACCCTCACGGATTTATCAAAGATCACATCCTACTCCAGCAACCTGATGTAAATCCAGGTAGGAGCCCATAGCTGTGAGTGGGACATCAGTGTGGATCACACACCCTACCCAAGGTTTGGATCCTGGTTGCTATTTCTGCATAAATGCCCTAATTGCTACCTTTTTAATTACACTCATAAAGAAGGGAGGTCCATCAGTCACTGGTCCCCCATTACAACAATAAAGAGCGTCACAAACAAATCATTAACGGGCACGAAAAGGCAGGTAATTAATCTAGTATAAGCATAAACACTGTCATATAACTTTATTAGCAGCCTAACTTTCAGGAGGAGACATCAATAGTCTTAATTCAACAGCATCTTCCCAATTAATCATTGCCAAGAGGCAGGAGCTGGATCTTAAGTGGTCAAGGTTAAAATGGGAAACCATCAGGGCTGTGAAAGCAGCGTGCAGGAATCCCGCCTCCCAGAGCTCATCCCTTCTCCCTCGGGGATATCCCATCCTGTTGGAGTCCAGGGCATTCCTCTGGTTGCCCTGGACGGTCAGGGACCTGGGCAGGGGGGTCTGGGACCCCAGCCCAGAGCTCAGAGAGACACTGGCTTTGATTTCAGTCCATGGGAAAAACTTTGAGAGAAGGTTTACAGGCCACAAGAATGTGAGAAATGGTAGTTTAGCTTATCACAGAATGAGAAAATAATAGTTTTAGGTTCCTAGCACTGAAGTGAATGGGGACAAGATGGAGAATCTGGGGCGTTGTCTCCTTCTTCTTCATTCTCCTTCCCTCACTCCATTTCTGCATTGACGTGGCACAAAGTAGTTAGTAAAGATTAGGTCAAAGTAAAGATGACCTTTTTAGTAATAGTGATAGACATTGGTAAGAAATAGTAAATAAGAAATACGTAGTAATTAGTATAAAAGATAAGGACAGCCCAGCTCGGGGGGAGACGTGAGGAATCCATGCAGCTGCGAACATCTTGTCGGACTCCGAGAAAATTGTAAGATAAAAACAATAAACAAAGTATGCAACACTGAAAAATCTAAACCTGAGAACTCCGTCTCTTCCTTCGGCTCAGCTCAGAGCTGTGCAGGAGAGCAAAAGACCCTGAAACCACCTCAGTGTTGGGGTAAGTCCCCAACACCATCCTACCCAGGGACATGCAGGCTGAGGCAGCTCCCACACTGCCCAGGAGCTGAGCACACACTGTGGCACCTGAACTAAACCTTGGCACAGCCAGCGTTGTTCCTTCCTCAGCCACCATGAGATGCTGCCCCAGAAAATCACCTCCTGCTCTTTGGTCCACAGGAATTCAGATTCTCTTGGGCAACGTCTGGTGGGAGAGACGGAGATTTCACTTTGATAACCTTGAATCTACTTTTCCTGAAGGAATCTGCTTTCCCTGAAGCTGTGGCCACATGCCATAGGCTGAGAGCTGAGGGTCCAGAACACTGAGTTCCCACACTGGTTCAGCACTGGTGAGCATCCCTGCACGGGAGCACAGGCAGAACCTGGAGAGCTGGAGCTGCTTCTCCCATGTGGGAAATAATCCCGCCCTAAAGGCAAAATTGCGCCTATTTGGTTAATGAAGTGGGCACCAGGGAGGGGGAAAAAAAAGAAAAACAAAGGCAGACAAAGCCCAAACACGTGGAACACAGGGAACACAGAGCCCTTTCAGGGAATGGAGGAATGAGAAGCATCAATTGACTCTGCAGACAAGGTGTTTGGGCACGCACCCGAGGCAGCATGAAGAACACACAACAGCGTGAAGAAATAGATAATTACTTCTCCTGCATGGGGAGACCCAGACTAATGAGAAGGAAAACAAAAGGCCTTTTATTTCGTTTTTGGCTGTGCTCTAGCAATGGTGAGTGTTCTCCCTTGTGCCTCCCTGCTCTTTGCTGAGCCATCCCGGGCTACTGGGGCAGCCTCTGCTCCCATGTGTCCCAGATGGAGCTGGGACACACTGCAGCCGCAGATGCCTGGCCTCAGGCAGCGAAATGAACTCCGGCACGGGGCTGTGCTTGGGACATGACTCTTCCCTGTGGGGAGCAGCTGCTCCTGCATCCCATCCCTCAGGGCAGCACCACTCCTGTCCAGGCAAAGCTCACCAGCTCCTCGCCCTCCCCAGCAGACAGCTCCTCATTCCAGCCCCCAAGGACCGGGGAAGGAGTTCTGCTGGCAGCATCAGGCACCCCAGGCTGGCTGCTGAGGATCCTGCGGTGATGCCAGACAAGCTCCAGAGCACAGCTCCGGTCCTTGTGGGAGATGGGGCACAGTGCCCGTGCTGAGGTACTCACCAGCCCCCCACCCAAGCACGCAGCACCTAATCAAGAATGCCTGGGCAGGGTGCTGGCCCTCTCTGCCCAGCCTAGCAGAGGGATAGCCGCTGGGAGCAGTGCCAGCAGCCCCCAGGCCTCTGCAGGGTGCTGCCAGAGGTGCCCAGGGGCTCCAGCCCCGCAGCTGACGCATCACAGAGCTGCTCCTGGCGTGCACAGTGTGTGCTCACTTGCAGGCCCGGGGTGTGCACACCCCTGTGTCTGTGTAACAAATGCAGTGCTCACCCTGCCCCGTGCTCAGACAAATAAACCACCATAACGATGAGCATCAACTCGTGAGTGAGCACGAGAGGCCGAGAGGAAAAAAATAAAAGCAGTTTGCAACAGGAGCACCAAAACCCATCCCTGTGAGGCCCTGAGCCTGCATAAATCACCTGGTGATTGACAGAGCTGTCACTGGGGCTGACAGGAGCACAGCCCAGGAGCAGTTATTCCGTGCTCAGGTATCAATTACCACTGCTAATTTTGAAACTGAGACCAGCTGATGTTAACATGGGACAGGGAATTAAACCGTAACAAGTTAAACCATCAAGTGCCTCTTCTGGCTGTTCTGCCTGGATGTCTGAGTGGGATGAGATGCCGGAGAAGTTCCAGGCCCTCTGATTTATTGATTTCCTGACAAAAGAAATCACAGCTCCACCCATTCCCTGCCATCACTTTCCCCCCTCTCCAGCCTTGGCTGCTCCATTCCCACTGGAGCCAGAGGAGAGCATCTTCTGCCCCTTCTCACCCCACTGTGGGAAAGGTTTGGGGAGTTCCATGGGCACTGACTGGGCAGAGGCTGCACATGCCCCCAGCATTTTAGGGTCTAAAAGTGAAGGTTTACCTGAAGGAAACCTGGAACAAGTGGCTTTTGAAGGTGTAGGAGGCTCAGAACAGCTGAATGGGTCAGAGCAAGGATGAAAGGGGGTCAGAAATAAACCTGCACCTATGGCAGGTCCTCTCCTCCGTGTCTGCTTCCGACCAGCTCTGGACTTTCAGGAGTTACCACAGCCCTTCAGAGCCCCACCAGCTGCCCAGGATGAGTGGGAGCCTGAGCCAGAGGCAGGAGGAGAGAACCAGAGTGAGGTCCAGGACTTTAGCAGGAGGGGGAAAGCAACTGGAAAAGAGCTGGCTAAGGTGGACCAGTGCCCAAATCCAGATTTCTTGGCCGTCAGCAGCGCTGGCAGCACGTCAGGCCATGAGGAATATTTTCCTTCCCTCTGCTGGGCCAAATCCCTTCCCAGCCGGTGCTGCTCGGCAGTTCTAGAGTGACACCCACAGGAGAGGCCCCAAAGCTGTCCCTGTCACACCCCGGCACCGTGCCAGCGCCGGGATGGAGCTGGCAGGGACCCCCCGATGGAGATGACAGGGACATCCTCACAGAGCAGCTCTTCAGAGCCACCCAAGGGGGAGCACAGAGTTAAACCCTCCCTTCTGTGGTCTGTGTTGGTGCTGGACACACGCACATGAAATAACTAATTTCTGTCCTAGAAATGTTGTGATACCAAAAAGTAACGCTATTTATTTTCATGTACTGACACCCCCTACCCCCGGGCCCTATAAATATTTATATGAAGCCTGGGAAAAATATGTTGGTGGTGTAGCGTGCCTTTGAGGTACGTCGCATATAAAGCAGCCTGTGTTTGGATATATCGCTGCACCACACATAGCTGCAGTTCAGCCACTCCCAGCCGCATCAGACATTAAAAGTTTGGATTAGGAAAGGACTCAGTGCGAAGCCCCAAATGTAAAGTCACATTTTGGCAGAGAGGTGCTTTGCTCTAAGCCTCCCCACGTCCATGAGTGTGGAGGTGACTGTTCCCTGCGCTGCTGGGACTCCGGCTGGGGCAGAGTGGGTGAGTGCTGATGGACAGAGCTCCTGCCCATCTGGGGTGAGCTACAGCTCCCCTCTCCTGCTCAGGCTCCTCCTGCCCCGTGTGCTGTTTGTTTTACGGGGCTTGCTGGGACGTTTTCCCGCTTGGAGCATCTTGTGGCATAGCAACGACACCCCCAGAGCAGTGTCCCCTCCGAAGAGAGAGGCTCTCCAAACCACACTGCCACTCTCTCCCTCCCCTGTGTTCCCCTACCCTCTGCAGTGGCTGGAGAGAGGTCCCACGGTGAGCAGCCATGAGAAACACTGCACCAGCTTGTCTCCAGTACTGGGGCACTTTATCTGTGAGTATGAGGGAGTGGCCTCTCTCATGGGAGGAAGCCCCCAAGAGACCAACCATGGTCCCCCCCCGTTCTGCAGCTCGGGGCTTGGAGGGGGCTCACCACAAAGCAACTGCAGCGTGTGCTGTGCAGGTGTGGAAGGAAATCTGGAGGGGGTCAACTCAAAATTACAGGAAACCCGTGAAATCCACATCACTCCCTCACAGAGGGGCAGCGTTTCATCCTGACATTCCTGCCCCAGGAGGGACGCGGTGCCAGGAGTCTGCACGTGTCACCAAGACACACAAAGCAATCACACACAGACAAGAGATTTTTGCAGAGGTTCTTCTGATCCAGCTCCCTGCTGAAAGAGCGGAGAGAAGAGACCCCTTTGTTTATTCTTTTACTTTTTATACATTTGTGGGTCTAGCAGAAGATTGGCTTTTTGGGGTTTCCACCCCTCAGCCTCAGTGGCCAGACGAATTGTCAGTTACAATTGTTTTCAGGTTAGAAATATGCAAACAAAGGATAGAGAATGAAAAACAAAGGATTTGTTTATATTACTTCTGTGGGAAAGGTAGAAAAACTGCTCTAATATTCTACAGTAACTAAAAGATCTGACTCCATTTATGAAAATCAAAAGGCTAATAAAGAAACTCAGAAAAACTTGAGTAACATGCACCTGAGTAATCGGGGAGTTTGGCAGCTTGGGTTGCAGGAGCTGAGGTTTGCAGGGAATAAAAACCAACTGGGGGCACAGCGGTAACTCAGCAGGTGTAATAATGTGATTATGCAAAAAGGGAGGGGTTAATTGCTTATCTGCTCTCAAAATTCTTCCCTGTGAGGGAGGTGAGGCCCTTGGCACAGGGTGCCCAGAGTGGCTGTGGCTGCCCCTGGATCCCTGGAAGTGTCAAAGGCCAGGTTAGACGGGTCTTGGAGCACCCTGGGATAGTGGAAAGTGTCCCTGCCCATGGCAGGGGATGGAATGAGATGGACTTCATTGTTCCTTCCAACCCAAACCGTTCCCTGATTCTGTGAATGTTCATCCTGCTACTGCAGCCTCTGCTCTTCCTGGCAGCAGCTCACATACCTGGAATCAAAATATCACCAGGGGCTGGAGAAGTTACAGGCCAGCAAGTCTGTGCTTGTTCCTGGAAAATGGTTTAAACTGTGATTAAAAATAGGCTAATGGAGCACAGATGAGATGACATGGATTTTGTGATGGAAAATGTGTCAGTGTCTCCAAAACATCCTTGCTCCTGCTCCCAGCAGGAGTTGTGGATGTTTGGAGTAGCCAGAGGGCTGCAGGACTACAGACAAGAAAGAGCCAGGGGAATGATGCCTCTATGGAAAAAAAAATCACTTGAACAGAAAACTGAGGGGTTTGATATTCAATTTCTCAGGAACACTTCCACCATGGATCTCACCACTGCGCATGCTAATGTTTTTCACAGCACTCTGGAAAGGACAAAGGGCTGGACAGCGCAGCCCAGTCCACAGATGACACAGAGGGAAGCGATTGAACCCAGAAAGGCCATTGCACCTCCAAGCAGCCAAGTCAGGGAGCTGGAGGATGAGTTTGTAGCTGAACATTCTTTTCAATGAACAAGGTATTCAGCACTTGCATTTCAGGAGGACACAGGAATGCACAGTGGGGACTGCCAGGGTGGGAGGGAGTGAATTTGGAGGGAAAAGGAGCTGCTACAATGATTAGCACCACGTGTGAGCCAAGAACAGGGGATGCTGTAGCACATTGGCATCACTGACCAGGTGTGGTTGTAGGAGACACCCTTTGGGTGTTGGCTGTGCCAGGTAATTTTTAGCAGGAGGACAGGGGCTGGCAGCTGGTGGGACCTGGATCCACGGCCTGGCTGGGGATATTTCCCGCTCCTCAGACGAAGTTCTGAAAAACCTGTGTGTAGCTTGGGAAACAAAAGCAAATGTGTGGGAGAAAAGCTTGATCCCAGGTGCTGTTCTTTTTTCTACTCAGTGTCCTGGGCCATGGGATCTGTCTGAGCAGACCCATGGCCCTGGCAGCCTGTGTATCCACGCCGATCTGCTTGGCACCATGGCACGGGACGGCTGGAGGGGGCACAGGGAGAGCAGAGGAGCTGCAGCAACTGGAGGGATTTGCAGCAGGAAAGAGACTTGCCAGAGCACCAAAAAGGGTGGCCTGGGAGGCGCAGGAACGCGAGATCTGAGGCCACAGAGAGGGGCACGGCCATGCAGCGTGGGCTGGAGGTGTTTACCCACGGCTCAGGCACATGGAGCAGCCTCAGCCGCTGCCCCGCAGAATCGCTGTGCCACAGCAGAGCTTGGGAGCACAAATCAACGTGTGGGGGGAGCACACGGGAGCAGGACCTGGTCCTGGGGCTGGGACTGCGCTGGGGATGCTGCGGGGTGCCCGGCAGGGTTCAGTGCTGTCTGTCGCCGGTCCCACCAAAACTGCTCCAACCTGTCCCTTACTGTTTTTCATTTTTTTCCCCTCACCAAGTGCTGCTTAAATGCATCCACTGTGCAAATCTTGGCAGAGAGCACCCTCCAGTGGGCACTGGGAGGCCGGGAGGGTCCCCGTGCCGGGTGCGTGGTGGTTCCAGCATCCGCGCAGCGCGACTGAGCCTCTGCGGAGGGGTGGTGAGAACCTGGAGCAGCTCCCATCGGAAGCTGTCCATGAGGAGCCACGCTGGGCTCGCCTGCACGGCTGTGGGCTCCAGCTGAGGGTTGCCCTGGCCCCGAAGGTATTGGAATAGCAAGAAGCAGTTCTGCAAAAGCAGAGAATTTGGCTGTTGGACACTGAACCCCTTGGGGTTGGTCCAGCCGGTGACGCTGCTCTGGATTTACCAGCATCCAGGGATGCAACGTGGGACGGGCGGTTGTGTGGAGAGCCGATGATCCTCACTCAACGATCACCAGATAGTCAGTGAGAAGACACAAGGCAGAGGCAGCAGCATCCTCAGGACAAACCGGAGAGAAGGTTAGGACGGCCTGTTGACCCCCTCCGGGGTCCGGGCACCACCATCCCCTGAGCCCCACACCAGTGACACTCACCCGAAGCCGCTCCGGGCGCGGTGTGTCCGCTTCCCGGGAGGGGATGCTCTCCGCGGGGCGGAGCAGAGCCGGAGCGGGGAAGGCGATGCCTGGGACATCTGGTTGCAATCAGTGTTTGCAGAACTGGCCTGGCTCCTGCCCGGCCGCTGGCCAGCGGAGCTGTTTCCCACGGGATGCCGAGCCCGTCCGTCCCCGCGCCGGGGTTTCGCGCATCCCGGAGCAGCCCCGGGCTCCTGGCTCTGCCCACGCCGAGGGGTCCGGTCCCGCCGAGAACCAGAACAATGCCCTGGCACTGCTTCTCCCGGGATTTCTCCCTGGGGCCTATCCACAGCTCCAGAGGCATCACGAGGCTGTGGCTCCCCGTTTCCAGCCTTCCCACCCCGGCCAGCCCCACTCCTGATCAGCAGAATATGTGGTGACTTCATGGCGCAGATTATTTCACATGGAAAGGGCCCTTGTAATTTTCTCACGCTAAATATTTGACAGAAGACTTCAAGAAAACACAATCCTTTTAGAAAAAAAAACACAAAAAACCCAACCAGTTTAAGTTGCTAAGCAACCAGATTTTTGTCATTTATTGAGGTTGTTGCACTACACGATGGTTTTATGAATCCCTTGGCTCCCAGAGTCCAGATCTAGGCTTACACTCAATGGCAAGGTGTTCACACCTCTCCAGCTACAGAAAAAGATATGGAAATGAGGCAAAGGCACACAGAAAGCAAAAGGAAAACCCTTGGCACTTACCTGGCTTAAAATCCTCCACTAAGCCAGCCTCGAGACCTGGGCACTGCTGCCACAACAAACCTGCATCATGAGGCAGAACAAGAGGAAACCACCTGAAAACCAGACAAAAAATTGAATAAATTCCCATTTCAGCAGATTCGGTTGTCCTCGTCCTGACCAGCAGGAGCCTGCACAAGTGGGCGTTGCAGCTGCTGGGGAAGACAGTTTAGACCTCATCCTTGGATTTCAAGACACACAGATCTGTGTTGACAAAACCACAGAAACAGGCACACTGTCCAAGTGTTCCTTCTCGGCTGGCAGGAGGAGAGGTCAGTGCTGGAAAGGGGGGGTGGGCTGGGAAGGAGGAGTGAGGAGAGCCCTGATGGGCTCCAGATGCTCTCCCGACCCAGATGATGATTCATGGTTGAGGCCACGCAAGCCAAGAGAATCAGGCTGAATTCACCCTCCCCACATGCTAACGGGGTGTGACATTGTGCCTCAGTTTCCCTATCTGTGCTGGGAACAGAGCCAAGGCACTCCTCAGCTCCTTCTGCCTCGATTTCATCCAGGCAGGTGGCAACCACTACAATCCATCAGCCCAGGGAATGACAACATGGGAGAACACCAAGGCTCCTGCAGGAGATGTTCAGCTCTTTGCACAGAGAGGAGCTCAGGACACCTCATAAAGCTGAAAGGGAAAAGCAGAAAAGGAACGGGAAAGGGAAGGGAAAAGGGGAAAGGGAGAAGGGAGAAGGGAGAAGGGAAAAGGGACAAGGGAAAAGGGAAAAGGGAAAAGGGAAAAGGGAAAGGGGAAAAGGGAAAAGGGAAAAGATAGTTCTTAGTGGTAGCAGCCCCATGGAGCTGGGTTTGGATGAACAAATATTTACACAAACCCAAGCAGAGCAGGAATAGTTCAGGAGTCCAGCAAGGTTCACTATGCAGGGAGAAACAGGATCACAGGAAATTCCCAGTAGGAATTCTAGTCCTGCTCTGTCCCAGGCAACTGGAGCTGCCGGGAATGTGGTACGGGGCCATCTGGATTGGAGGTTACACCCACCACAGCCACTCTTCTCCCAGCTTTTGCTGCTGCCCTCACTGCTGCCAGGAGCCAGGCAGCTTGGATCTCCCCGGAGCTGGGCAGCCAGGACATCCCCAGTGCACGCAGGTGCCACCCCGGGGCCACCCAAATACTGCCTTTGGCGAGAGCTGCAGCAGGGAAGATTGCTGCTGGAGCAGGAACACCCACGGGAAATTCGGGGGAAATGCGGCATTAAGGGCCCGTCCTGAGGCGGCTGCTGGGCGCTGCCCACCTCGGGGGACCCTGGGGCCCCGAAGACCGGGGAGACCGGGGCAGGGCTCGGGGAGGCCCCACAGACGCCGGTGCCAGCACAGGAAGGACGGCTGCAGCTGCAGACAGCGCTGGAGGGGCCCGTGCCCTCGGCAATGGGAACGAAGAGGGGAATTGCCGGTACCGGAGGGTGCCCGTGCCCCCGGGCAAGGCACGGGAGGGAACAGCCGGCACCGGCAGGAGCGCCCGTGCCCCGTGCCCCAGCCCGAGCAACGCCAGCTCCGGGGGTCCGGCCGGCAGCCGGCCCGCGGCATCCCCGCAGCTCCTGCCGCCGTGCCCCGCCGCCGGCCCGAGCATCCCCGAGCGGGGCCGCCCCTCCCTCCCCTTCCTCCTCCTCCTCCTCCTCCCACAGACCGGCTCCGAGCCCCGGCGCTGCGGCCGGACCACAGCCCTTGCAGCCGCGGGGCACGACGAGCGGAACAGCGCCTGGCCGGGGCTGAACCGAACCGGGCCGGGGCGCAACCGGCCCGGGGGAAACAGAGCCGATCCGCCCCGAGCCGATCCGCCCCATGCCTTTCTACCGCCGGAGCGTGGCGGTGCGGGTCCGGCCGGCGGGGCCGCTGACCGACCTGCGGGACACCTGCAGCCTGGCGGCCCTCGCCCTGCTGCGGCAGCTGGCCGAGCTCTGCGGCCACTCCGTCGCTCTCCTGGGAGACATCGAGGGCCACCTGCGGGCGCTGGCCCGCCGCGCCGCCCACCTGCACCGCCGCGCCGCCCGCCTGCAGTCGCTGCTGCGGGGCCGCTCGCTCCGCGCCGCCGCCGCAGGTAAGGGACACGCGCGGCGGGACGGGGCGTGCCGCTGCCGCCGCTTCCCGCTCCCACAGGTCCCGCTCCGTGCCCCGGTGCCCGAGGGCCACGCTGCTGCTCCCCCGGCGTTGTCACCCGGTGTCCCCTCCCCGGGAGGGTGACCCACGCCGGCTCCTGCTTTCTTGGCCCATCGTGCCTCCTCCATCAGCAGGGAGGTCCGGGGGAGCGCGGTTGGGGTGGCAGTGCCCTCGCCAAAGCCCACGGCGCCAGCGGCCGGGGTACCGTGCTCGGCGTTGGGGTGAGGTGTCGCTGGGATGCTGGTGGCCGGGGCACTGGGGTGAGGCAGGGACAACCCTGCGCCCTTTCCCTCTGCCGGGACTTTATTCCCCTGCTCGTAACGGGCATTTTCCAGGCTGCCGGCCAAGCACACCTCACGCTGTGTCTGCAGTTAGTGGGGGTCGTTTTGGGAAAGCAGGGACACCGGACTGCCGGGACTGGTCCTTGCCACCCCCACACTGTCCCTGCCTCAGGTGCTTTGCCTCATCCTGGGGCAGGGGAGCCAAGGGGGCTGTCCTGTCCTCTCCAGCGTGGGGCAGTTTTCACTCGGGGCGTTGTGTATGTGGGGAAAATGTTTGGTTGTCACCCAGGCATCCTGTCAGCTCATCCTGGCAGCCAGCAGGGTTTGGGTTCCCTTGGACTGCTTCCACTTCCCGTTCCAAGCGTTTCAGTCTGGCACGGGCTGCTGTGCTGGGTCAGGAACAGGCAGCGCCGTTTCGGGGGATCTTAAAATAAGCTCATTTTGGAGTTGTTTACAGAAGTTTATTTTAAAGGCTTTGCAGGGCGGGGAGGGCAGTGCTGCTCCAGCACATTCCCCTCAAGCACCGCGCGTTTCCCAGGCCCTTGGCAGAGCCTGTGCCTCTGCTTTCGGCAAATCTCCTCACAAGGGCTCCCTTGCTGCTCCATCTGCCTGGAGCCATGGGAAATGACTGCCAGATCCTCAGAGCTCGCATCCTGGATGCCGGGAAGGAGCAGAGCACCCAGCCTCAGCTCGGGAGCTGCACTGCTCCTGGCAGTGCTGTGGACCCGTCATGAGACTGAGATGAGGCTCCCACTGTCCTGTGGCCAGGACGAGTGAGGGGACAGCGACGGTTCCCAGTCACCCAAGCTGACCTGTGCACGGCACCAGAGCGTGCCAAACCTGGCAGCGGCATCGCCGCACGTGCTGGACCAGGGCCTGCTGGTGGAGGAGGTGATTGTGCCAGCAGCCAGATGGTCCCTCACTGTGTCTAGCCAGCAGGATGGGCCTGCTCCAGGTGGCCACAGGAGCACTGTGTGTGTGCCACCGTGGTGGCAGGGGCTTAGTGTGGAGGGACAGTGGAGGACACCATGGAGGAGATGGTGTAGGGGGCAGGGCTCGGCAGAGTGATGGGGGGATTGTCAGGGGGCACCTGCAGCTGCTGCTGTAGGCAGGTGGGGTGTGTATCCCCATGTTGTGTGTTCAGCTATTTCCATGCACCTGGCAAGCGACACCACAGGTAGCTGCAGGTGTGTGTAAGGCAGCAGCAAATTGACCTCCTGTGCTACAGCTCCTCATTAGAGCCATGAATGTGCATGTATGTAGATGTTCTGGACTGGCTCAGAGCTGGGGTCAGAGGTGTGTAGTGATAGAAATGCTGTGATTTATCTAGTGGGAAGGGCTGGGGCAGTGTGAACAGAGCTGAGCTCACCTTCACTGCTGCTCAGTAGCACAGAGGCTTAGGAGGTTCATTTCCCCCTGCATCCTAAGGGAACACAGACCATTCACCTTCCCACCTGCTCCACATCCATCCACCACCAGCCTGTGCGGTGCCAGAGCTTCCAGTGTGACTGAACTTACTTGGGTAAAGAACAAAATTCTGACTGGTACTTCAGCGGCAGTTTGCTTTGCTAAGTGCTCCAGCATCAGCCCACGGTGGGGGATCAGATCACATCCTGGGGGGACTGAAGCTCACCCCTGCAGGAGAGTGGTGGCTTCCCAGGCCTTGAGAGGACACTTCCCACTGAGCTGCAGCACAGCAGGGACCCAGGAGTGAGGAGAAAACGCTTAACAATGCCCCGCACTGGGTTTGGGGTTTATTTTCTCCTCCATTTTCATTTGTTGAAGAGGATCCAATGGCAAAAATCACATTTCCCCTGTTAAAATTGAATGCAAGTCCACAGAAGATGCTCCAGGTGGAGCTCACCCAGGAGCAGTCGTGCCCTGGTACAGCCTCTGCTCAGCCAGCGTGGGTCCAGGTGACATGTCACAGACTGTCTGGCCAGCTTGTAAGGACAGGGATGGATCAGGCTGGAGATTCAGCAGGTGCCTCCTGGGCAGAGCTGGAGACAACACTAACCCAGCACCAGCCGCAGTATGTCCTTGCTGCAGATCCAGCACCATCCTGGGCTGGATTAATTCCATCCTTTATCTCCTCTGAGGCCACACGATGGGGACCAGACAGTTCTCAGCAAGCAGAAATGCTCCAGGCATGACCAAAGCCCAGCAGCAATGCAGGCAAGGCATAAGGGTGGTGGTCCAGCCCTCACAGATGACCTGACTCCAGCTCCCATGAGTCTGTGGCGCTTTGCCCTTCCCAGGCCTGGTCCTGGTACCAGCTCCCAGATTTGGGCATTCTCTGTTGGGTCATAAGCCTTTGTCTGGTTTTGGCTCCTACCAGACAGGTTTAGAAAGGTTTAAAAGACATGGGCCTCCTCACCCCATGGCTGGGGAGTTCAGGTCACCGCTGTGCAGCAGAGTGTGTCCATGGGTGTTTCCAGGGGCTGTGAGCTGAGGGAGTTGCCCCATCCTCCTCAGGAAGGGGAGATGCCACTGGAGAAGTATTGCTTCCAGATGAAGAAATCACCCAGCAAAGGACTGGGGAAACACTTGTCTGATGAGGCAGCGTGGCTGTTTCCAGCAGGAGACGGCAGCCAAGGGCTGTTGGATTCCTCTGCTCTTATTCACCGGCAGTGGTGGGAGTGGGGAGGGCACACGCCTGTCACCGGGAGCTGGGAGCATCCCTCATGCCTCGGGGCTGTGAGCCAAGGATGCTCAGCACAGGGTCCCACTGCAGGCAGAGCAGGGCAGGGAGCAGGCCCCCTGTCCCATGCCCACTGGCACAGCCATGTCCTGCATGGTGACACATGCCAGTGTGGCTCAGTCTCCTCTTCAGGACCCTGCAGCTCCAGAAATAAATCTCAGCTATTCAAGGTGCAGTCCCTGAAGAGCCACAGGACAGTTCTCTGGAAGGAACCCCAGGCTGTGCTGGTAGGAGCAGCTGTTCACTGCTCCTGCTGAAATGTGCAGCATTTCCATTCTCTGACCTCCCTGCCTTCTTTGACACCAGCCATCGAGATAGACAGAGCTCTTGGCCAGATAGATGCTGCCCCCATGCCCTCTGCTCAGTTCTTCCCTTGCTGAGCTGGCACAGATGTTTTCCCCCATATTCTGTGACTGGATTAAAAACAAAAGGAATGAAGGAAAGAAAAAAACCCACCTTATTACATGCTGGAGTTTCCTGCCGGGCTGAAGTGGCTGGTCTGTCCTTCGGTCCCTGGGACAGTGGCTGCAGCCGTGACTGCAGTCCCAAGGCTCCCTCCTCTGAACCTGCCTGAGCTCCAGTCCTTTCACCCCACGGTGTCCTTGTCAGCACCTGCCCATGGGGTCAGTGCCCTTCAAGCTGGGACAAGGTGCCAGGAATGGTACAGGGCTCTCACCGTGGAGCCATGGGAAGGAGATGTCCCACATTCAGGGGACAAGAAGGGTCAGCTGGGAGGGATTCATGGTCTCAGTTCACCCTGATGCTCTCTTCCTGACCAGTTGCGTTGCTCACAGCACAGAAGTGCCAAAAAGACTTGTGGGGCCCCCGGCTGGAGCCCAGCATTGCTCACCCCAGCTCCAACCCACTGTAGCATCCTCTGCAGGGCAGAGCAGCTCCCAAAACCCTTCCCGCCCTCCAAGGCATTTTCTCTTCCTGCATTTCCCCGAGCCAGTGGCGATTGCAGTGCCAGAGGGGTGAGCAGATCTCCCCAGCCTGCTGGCGTGCAGGAAGTGGGATGCTGACCAAGGCTGGAGAGTTGGCTTGGCCGCCGGAGGAGGGGGAGAGGAGCCACACCCTTCTCTTAACAGGAATCATCTGACAGCTCAGCGAGGGGTGGATGGATGGATAACACACGGCTCCCACCGGCCTCGCTCTGGCTGAAAGCCGTCCTCGGCAGTGGGCTGAGGCCACTCCCTGAAAATGCGTGCTGCAGGCAGCGTGAGGGGCAGGACACCCCAACACTGCTGCCAGTAGCTCCCCACGCTGCTGGCATTCCTGCAAGGCAAGGGCAGCCCTGCCTGGGCTTTCCCAGCCTCCATGATCACAGTTTCCCCTGGCTCCCCTGCCCCTGGGCATGGGGCTCCTGCAGAGCCTGGCCATGCCAGGGGGACATGTGGGATATCCTGAGGAGGGCATCTCCAGTTCATTGCTGCCACCTCCCTCCCACCCTGCTGGGGTATTGTCAGGGCTGAGATTCCTGCCGGGATGGATCCAAACGCTCATTCCAAAAAAGGGGTTTCACCCTTGGGTGGTGTTTTGGAAGGATTCATTTGAGAGCTGAGCTGGGGCTGAGGCCCCCAAGGGCTCAGGGGCTGGGCTGTGGCCCTCAGGGGCAGTAGGTCCCCTGAGGAGAGCAGGTCTTGGACCCCCATCACCCAGTAAGAAGTGCACGAAAGCAGGAGAGAGTCCAGCCACTGCTGTCCCCTCACAGCCTCACACACCCGTGGTGTTTCTGATTCCTCCTGCCTGGGCCTGTCTCTGCAGAGCAGGCTTAGAAGGAATTCCATGAGCACCGGTGTTCCTGGTTCTTAGGAAGGACTTTGGCTGGGAATATGGCAGCACTTACGGCTCAGGAACATGGACTGGCTTCAACTATTTGTCTCCTTGGAGTTTGTGTCATCCTAAAGCAGCGTGTGGAATGCGTTCACCTCCACATGGAAGCAAGAGCTGGAGCATGCCTTGGCTGCCGGTTCTCCAGCTGTAGGGAGCTCTGTGGTGGTCCAAGTGCAGGATGGTTCCCTGTGGCACCCATGTGAGTTATCCCCCAGTGGCTGTGGGGCTGTGCTTTGAGAGCAGATGACCCTTGGGGAGGGACACAGGGACCCACCAGGGACACACCTGGCTGCTTAGGAACCCAGCAATCCCTTGGGGATGCGTATCCAGCTCCCAGGCTGGTCTGTGCTCCCCGAGTGCCCAGCACCATGCCTGCTGGCTGTGCCCATTGCCCTGCAGGTACTGGCACAGGGCAGCCACACGCCAGTCCCTGTGCGTGCACGGGAGCTGCTGGCTGCCAGCACAAAGCCTGGATTGAGCAGGAGCTGGCACAGCACCCAGGAGGCCAAGGACGCTGGCAAGTAGCATCTTCTACTTAGCCGTGCCAGCAGGTTCTGCCATCTTCCTCCTGCCGTCCCACTGGCCGCCCACCTTGGCACTGGGATGCCTGGCAGGGAATCAGGCTGGCACCTCGGCCAGCGGCACGCGTGTGGCTCTGTGGGAGTACCCACCAACACAGGCGGTGACCATGCCCTGTCTGTCTGCTGGAGCCTGACCCCAGCCCAGCACAGCAGTGTCTGGCAGCTGGGCACAGCTCCAGGAGCCAGCGTGGAGCTGTGTGGTATGGGGAGACTGAGCAGGGTGGGCAGTGCAGACATCAGGAGAGGATCATTACTCCTTGAGTTAATTAATGGCAGCAGATAGAAGCAGACAGAGAACACGGTAATTCCCCCAGTTACCCAGAGAGTGGCTGTCAGCAGCCATTTCCTCCCTTCCTGGCACCCTGAGTGGCTGGCTGCATCCACATGGAGCAGCATGGCCCCACTATGAGCTTGGATCCTGACTCAGTGTCCCCACAGCCAGGCAGGAGGATGGGGACAGCAAGGGCACCCCACATCCCCAGCGCAGAGCAAACGCCCCTGGCACACACGTGTCTGATTCTGTACGTGTCTGAGTGTGCACGTGTGTGCCTGTGGCAGAGATGGGGGCTCCTGGCATGCTGAGGGTGCCAGGATCTGTGCTGCCAGTGCTCCTGGAAGGATGCTCCCGAGTTGAGCTCGTGCTTGGTCTGTGCTCTGTGGGAATGTGGGGAGTCTCCACTACTGTGGGTTCAGCCCTGAGATCACCTCCCCCCGTGTCAGGATTTTGCTCCAGTGCTTTCCCATCCCTCCCAGCTGGCTGCTGTGGCTATGGCTGCCCAACGTCGGCGCCTCTCTACTGGACAGGGCTTGTCCATCACCATCCAGTCGTTGCCATCCCCAGGGCCTCTCACACAGCTGTGTCCTGCGAGCAGGGAGAGCAGATCCCCCAGCGCATACCCCGCACGGGGAGCCCTCTTGTCCAGAGCATGAGAGTGTTCTGGCCATCCCCCCGGTGTTCCCCTCCCCGCAGCTGCAGCCAGCGCCTCCCGGGTGGTCCCAGCTGTCAGGCAGAGCGTGGGCTGCCGAGGCCCTGCGTGGAACCAGCTCCCTTCCTGCTGCACTGGGACCCCAGCCAAGGGCAGGGGGGAAGGACAGCCACCTCCCTGACGGCCACAGGCTGCTGCCAGCCCCAGGAAATCTTCACCTGGCTGCCTGACCCCTGTTGATTACAAGAGGGTCAGCCGCCACTGCCCACAGCACCCCACGCAGGCTGGCACAGCCCATGGCGGAGGTGGTGGATGCTGTCTCCTCTCCAGGGGACCCACCAATCACATCCCTTTCTGTGGCTCCCAGACCCGCCGGAAAGACGTCGGCTGGCAGGATGCTCCATCCCTGCTCAATCTCCACGGCTCCAGCACCCGCAGCAGGGATGTGTAGCTATGTCTTTAAGAAGGGCCTGGGCTGGGGTGGGAGAAGCGTTTTCATCCAGCCTTTCTCCAGAAACCTGGTTCGAGTTAGTGCGAGCAAGCGACCGCCAGAGCTGGCGCTGTTGCCGTCTCCCGCTGCCGGCCAGGGCAGCCGCCGGTCCATCCCGGCCATGGGGGCTCGGGGCACCCCCTGAGGTGTGGGGCAGCTGCCATTCCCCCTGCCCTCGGAGCCGGCGGGGAGAGGAAAAGGAGGAGGCGGAGTTGGGTAAGTTTTGTCCTTTCCTGCCTATGGGACTCCCTGCCCCGCCCCGGGAGGGCCTGGCAGCGCTGCAGGACGAGGGCAGGGGGTCGTGGGTGCGCGGCGTGGTGGCTGTCGCTGCAGGTGAGTGCAGGCAGCAGCAGCCCCAGGGCTGGCACAGCCGCCTGCTCGGCTCCTCGCCCCTGCCTGTGCCCACCAGTGGATGGGGACGGTGGCATGGGCCCGTCACGGGAGGGCTCGAAGGCAGGACGCACCCATGGTGGCAGCAGGCAGAGCCCCGGGAGAGGTGCGGTGCCCTCTGCTCCCTGGCAGTGCCCGTGCCCAGCACAAGGATTGGATGTGTCCTCCTGTTCCTGCTCACACACTCGGGCTGGGACAGGAAGCCTCCCCAGAGACCCCAGCGGGAGGAGTGAGCACGGCGTGCCCCTGCAGAGGGGCTGGGAGATGCAGTGGCAGTGCGGGGGAGATGCCAATGACACCCCTCGCACCCCACGTCTCCAGTGAGAGCCCATAAATGACAAGTTCCAGCGATGGGGTGCCATGGCACGTGGTTGCAGCCTGGCCCGTGCTGTTCTCTGGCACAGCTGTTTCGGGGGCATTCAGGGGAAGCCCTGGGGGTGCGGGTGCAGGCTGTGGGGTGATCAGGGCTGGGGCACCCCTGTCCTCTGCATGCCGAGCTCTCACACTGCCAGGGGTGGAGTAGAGCAAGGTGGCTGTATCCTGCAGCCCTGGCACAGCGGGAGCAGGGAGGGCACCCCGACAGTGCCTGTCCTGCGCAGGACGGTCTGGCCCTCAGTGCGGTTCCCGGGACATGGAGCAAGGAAATGCGTTTAGTGCGCTGAAGGAATCCCAGGAATGCAGAGCCTGGAGGGGACTCGAGGTGGCACGAAGGTGTCACGGCAGCTCCAACCCTGCGTGCAGGTCCCGTGCCAGGCCTCGGGGGGTAGCTTGGGGGTCACCTCCAGCGGGACAACATAAGGTGTTGTTGAGGCTCGGTGTCCCGGCTCTGCCCTCCGGCTTGGCAGGGGCCCCGCCGGTGGCTCTGCCGGGACGTGGCACCTCTCAGGGTCCAGTCCAGCCCGGAGCAACTCGCCGTGGTGCCGGCGTGGGGCTGGGAGCCTTGGCCCTGCTCCCCGGCTCTGGCCCGGCCCCAAGCCGTTGTTCTCCAATGAGCTCATCAGCCTCTCTGATTGTGAGCTTTTAATATGGCCTCTTGGCCTGAAAATAACCAGCTCGGCCACTTAGCAAATGTTTATGGCTTCTTCATAGCTGTGTTCTCTGCCAGAAGAGGGTCTGCTGCGGGAACGCAGAGCGGAGTCGCTCCCGCGCTGGGCCGGCCGGAGCCGTGGCACCGGCACTTCCCCGCTCAGCCACCGGCAGCCTCCTGCCCCTTGGCCCGGGCACGGTGAGCCCGGGCTCCCGGTGAGGCACCCGGCTCTGCCCGGGCTCCCAGGAACCGTGTGGCCGGGACAGTGCAGGCAGCCGCGTGTGCCCGCGGGGCTCGAGGAGCGTGCAGGGTCTGGGGCTGCCCCGCACAAGGTGAGAAGTGGCTCGGAGTGATGGGTTACCTTGCGTGGCTCTCCAGCGCCGGGAGCAGAACAATGGCCAAGCTGCCGGACCGCGGCCCACATTGGGGCTATTGGTGCAGGGGCCGCTGCCCCCCCTGCCTGACGCTGTATGCTGGGCTCAGCCAGGGCTTGGAGAGGTGGCAGAGAAAGTGTTTTCTTGATGGAATTTCTGCAAACCACCCCCTACTTGCCCCAGTCCTTCGCCTCCGTGGGGTGTGCAGAGGCTGGGTGAGGTGGGTGGGAGCCAGCCCGTGCTGCCTACAGCCCCATGCCCGGGTCCCTGTGAGCTGAGGCGCTGCCACAGCCCAGCCCCAGAACAGGGACACAGCATGGGCAGCAGGGCGCCACTGCAGGGCCCCTGCACCGCTGCAGCTGTCACACCCACCTGCTCCCACATCAGTCACACAAACTGCTCCTTGCACCAAGTACTGATCCAATTTGTGGCTGTTTCCATAACAACCTCTCAGCACTTTCTGGTCCTTTCTGTTGCTATATGGATGCCAAGATCTGATGTGTCAGAGGTGCTCTGTCCTGGGACACAGCGACTGGGCTGAACCATCCCAACCCCTCTTGGCTCCCAGGGGTGAAGGGTTGCACACCTGGGAGGTCTTGGCATGCTGGACAGGTTTCCCCACTCTGGGAAGGAGTTTTTTCCCCGTGAGAGGGATATGGTGAAGTTTGGGCCAGGGGAAGGAACCCAAGGGCAGTAGCTGATCCAAGACTCCTGGGGGCCCTAGCATGCAGGTGAGCTTTATGCAGTCATGGCACTGCCCGAGACTCAATGCCAGGAATGGGGAACTTGGAGGCACTGGCAGACAGAGACAGCCCTGTTTCTCCTACCTGAGATGACATCACCCCCAGGCATGGCTCTTGCAATGTCCTGCAGCTCTCACACAAGGATCCTGACCAAACCCAGCCCCAAAGCTCTTCCCACACCTCCTGTTTCCCCCCCTGTGCATGGCTCCAGCTGCTCTTGGAGCTGACCTCTGCCTCCTGTCAGAGGTCCTCCACCCCTTGCATCCATCCATGCCCTGCTCAGCCACCCACCACACAGGGCCAGCTTTGGGGTCCCCACCAGGCCCCAACACCCCCAGTGTGCCCAGCCCCAGGACCTCACAGGCAGCCCCATTGCCTCAGGCGTGCCCAGCCCTGGCACCACTTCATCCCCACCACCCCGGTGACCGTCCAGCCCCAGGACCCCCTCCGCTCATCCCTAAATCAAACGGCTCCGCGGGAGCTACCCCGCCCGAGGGCCCACAACCCAATCCCCTCGCCCTGGGGGCTGTCTAGCGCCTGGCATCCCCGCACTAGCGCTCTGAGGGTGCCCGGCTCCGGCACCGCCCCACAATCACCCCGATCCCTATCTCCTCGGGGGATGCCCAGCCCCGGTATCGCCATCCCCATCACCCCGGTACTACCCCCCAGCCCAATCCCCCCGCGCCCTATCCCCACCGCCCCGGTATTCCCGAGCCCCGCGCCGCCCTCGCCCGGCCTCCGCAGCCGCCGCCATTGGGCGCCCGTTCGGCTCCGAGGGGGCGGCGGGGCGGGGGCCGGTGCCGGTGCCGCCCGGCGCCGCTCGCTCGGCTCGGCTCGGCTCGGCTCGGAGCGATGCGGCCCGGCCCGGCCCGGCCCGGCCCCGCGGCTCCTCCCCGCGCGGCGCGGCGGGCCCGCCGGGGGGCGGCCGGGGGGCGGCCCGGGGGCGGCGGCGCGGGGAGCCCGGGCCGGGCGGCGGCGGAGGATGGGCAACGCGCAGCGGAAGGGGCCGCGCAGCCAGCGGCGGGGCAGGATGCGCTCGGCAACAGGTACCGGCGCGGGCGGGGCGGGAGCGGACCCGCGCCCCCGCCGCCCCCGGGAGCACCGGGAACACCGCCACCCCCGAGAGCCCGGGCTGCGGCGGCGGGCGCGGGGAGGCTCGGGCTCGGCTCGGGCCGCGGCTCGGCGCTCCTCGCTCCCCGGTCCCGGCGGGTCGCTTGGAGGACGCGGGCAGAGGTCACCCCGGCCGAGGCTTCGCCTCCTGCCGGGGACGGCGCGGGATGAGGCTGGCGGCGGGGCCGCTGCGGTCCCCCGGCGTGTGGGACAGGTGCTGGCCGTCCGAGCTGCGGGGAGCCGGTCCCGTGCAGTGGCGAACCGGCCCTGAGCGCGGGAATCCAGCCTCGAGGTGTGGGGAGCCATGCCCAGACAGTGGGGAACCAACTCCGAGCAGTGGGGATCCAGCCCCGAGGTGCGGGGAGCCAGCTCTGGGCATGGGAACCCGGTCCCGAGGTGTGAGAGGCAAGTCCTGGGCGTGGGACCGCAGCCCAGGCAGTGGGGAGCCGGCCCTGGGGCCAGGGATGCAGCCCCGAGGTATGGGGAGCCAGCCCCCAGCAGCGGGGAGCCCCTGTAGTCGCTGTTCCCGGAGCTGGGCCCCCCCCAGGCAGGGAGCCCAGTGCCTATCCAGCCCCCGCACCCCAGCTCCCTGCTCCCACACATCGCAGCGGTGGTGGGTGTTTGGGGGCTCTTGTTCCACAAACAATCCTGGGTGGTGGGCAGCCCTGCAGCTCTGCAGGGAGCTGTTTGAGGGGGAGCAAAGGACTCACGTGGCGCTGGGAGCGGGCAGTGAGGGCAGGTGCCCTCTGAGGAAGCAGGGTCAGACAAGCAGGAC
The DNA here is from genome assembly GCF_015227805.2 of Hirundo rustica. Lineage (NCBI taxonomy): Eukaryota > Metazoa > Chordata > Aves > Passeriformes > Hirundinidae > Hirundo > Hirundo rustica. Next base: position 498,287 of record NC_053470.1, read on the forward strand.
CTGTCTGGTCACTCCTTTGTCCCCATGTAGCTGGTGCAGGCAGTTCAGCAACCTTCCCCAGAGCTCCTGTTCTTTTTCCAGCCCAGCTCCTGGGAATGCCAGAAGAGCCGGGAGCTGGGGTCTGCCACAACTCCTGGCGCCAGGCCCATCAGAGCCACGGAGTTCCAGAGTGCAGCATGCTGGGCTCTGCTGGCCCCAGCTCCTGCTGCCTTTTCCCTGCCTGCTGGCTTGGGAGCAGGACCCAGCAGTGTGGGCAGCAGCAGGGAACTTCCAGCCCTGGGAGAGACCTCGGGAAGATTGCTTAGAAACTGCAGGAGAATGGGGACTGCTTGTCACAGCCCAAATGACTGTCACAGCTTAATAATCAGTGGGCAGAGAGGGCGGCAGCACAACCTGATGCTGTCTAATTTTGCAACTGCTGTCGTAGCGGTGGGTGCAAAGCACCAAAATGGGGCAGAAGAACTTCGGATTGCACAGGGGGGGACCAGGAGAGAGACTGAGCTGCGGGTCAGAGGGGGTAAGAGATATTGGCTGGTCAGTATCCATCACATCACCCTTGGGTCGCCTCCTGGGGACGTGGGAAGTGGGCAGTGATTGGACTGTGGGACTCAGAGGGACCGTGGGATGCTGCCCTGCAGGTCCTGGGGGAAGAGGGATGCTGTGCCAGCCACTACCCAGCACAGTGCCCTTGGCTCCCATTGGCAGGCATGGAAGATGAGCAGTGTCCAGACCACCGGACGCTGCTCTGCTCCCTGCCTGCCTCTCCCACCTGGTGCCACTCAGAGGGAGAAGTAATCATACTTCAGGGTTGTCAAAGGAATTCTTAGACCTCTGGGAAGGGCCCAAGGGTGACTGTGGGGACAGGCCCTGGCCAGAGCTGGTTAATCTCTGTCCTCAGTTCCCCACCAGCCTGGAGATCTCCAGCAGATCTCCCTCAGGTGCCTGGTTTCTCTGGAAAGACCTGCATCTGGCTGCTGGGGGCAGGGAAAAGTGGGATTTGGCACTGCATGGCTCTAAATTCATCTTGGGTGTAAAGCTCAAGCAAATACTTGGACACTCACAGGGCTTCTGGGGCCTCAGTGCCTGGGGGATTCCTGAGCGGTTGCATGTGCTGAGCAGGATTCCATGCAGAGAGGTGGCAACAGGTCCAGGCTGGAGCTTATCTGCCCAAGGGAGGGAGCTGAGGCTCCGTGAGGAGCAGCCCTGTGGTGAGCATGGGTCACTGGTGGTGTGGGATACTCCTGAATGAAGCCTGCGCTTGGGGCAGCATTCTTGGTTCTGCTGCAGCCCTGGCTCCCAGGAGCCTCCATCCTCTGTGAGAAGCCAGCTCAGCTTTACAAAGCCCTGGGGCACGGGGAAACTGGTCCCTGAGGAGCCTTTGCTGCAGGCTTTGGAAGGAGCTGAAGTGAGATGAAGCTCTGGGAGCTCTGGCAGCTCCCAGGACAGAGCCAGGGGGTTCAGAAGGACCCCTGGTTTTGTTAGCTGGAAGGACTGGGGGAGCTGGTGGGCATTGGCTCAGCTGGGCTGGGGGCAGCCACAGGCTCCAGGTGCTGCTTTTCCCACAGGGAGTCTTATGGTTGCTCCATGTAGGAACAGCCACGCTCTGCTGGGAGGACAAGCCCCCACAGGCCGTGTCCCCCCAGGTCACCCACCACTCTCAGATGATGCTCCAGCCACAGCTGGGGGATATTTTGGTTCCGTGAGCCTGTCCAGCTCGGGGAGTCCACCCTGTCCTGGCTCTAGCATCCCCTCCAGGTGCTGCAGGAGGGAAGCACACGGAGGGATGTGCATTCCTGAGTGACTGCCGCGAGGGCGGGTGGATGTGGGATGGGCTGTGCAGAGCCACGGTCCTTCCACCATCCTTCCCCAGGGAAGGAAGAGGGGCCGGGGCCAGGACAATGGGCTGTGGCGCTGACTCAAACAGCCAGTTCCTGGTCACTTCCTCTCCCTGCCGGAGCTGGAGGCAGCGAGGACGGGGGAAGCTCAGTGCTCTCGGCCTGGTTTGAGGCAGGAGCTCCTGGGTGGCCGGAGCAAGTGGCCTCCCCCAGCACTCGCAGCCATGGCCAAGGTGGAGTGGCTCCTGGCACCCTGGCACCGGGCAGGTAAGGCACGCAGCAGGGACGGGCTGAGGTGGGTAGTGGGGGCGGTGGAATCTGCAGGCACTGCTCACTCTGCAGGGCAGGACCCCAGGCTGGGGGCAGCTCTTGGGCACGGACCCTCTGGAGGCCATGCAATAGCCCCCGGGGTCAGTGCTGTTCAGCAGTCTTGTGCCACATTTCCCAGACTGACCCGAGCTGTGGAGTGCTCCTGTCCCTTTTAAATCCTTCTGCCATTCCCTAGCCATGTGGGGTGTCCTTGCTCTAACAAAGCAAGAGAAAGACAGAGACATCCAGCCCGTGTGTCCCCCTGACCACTTATCAGTCCTGCTGGGACAGATCCTGCCTGTCCTGGTGCCTTCCTGGTGCCTTCCTGGTAGTTTCCATGTGCTGGTGGCAGCAGGAGGAAGGACCATGGGACTGTGGACCGTGGGTCGACACAGAAATCGCAGACACCCAGGACCCTCACTGGTGTCACTGCTCTCGCTCCTGCTGTAGCTAATTTCAGGTCTCAGGCCCCTTTGTCCCAGGACCTCTGGCCACATTCCCCTCTCAAGCGACTTCCTCACATTGTCCTGGCTCCGCGGAGTGTAAAACCAGCCGGGCACAGGGGAAGCCATGCTTTCCTGGAAGGACCCCTCTGGAAGCAGACTCTGGCACAGGCAGCCTGCACTGGGCAGAGTAGTGAGCACTGCCTGAGCTTCCACGTGCCACCAAAGTCCCAGCCAGGCCGGGGATGTCATCGTGGGGAGGCTGGTGGGCAGCTGACTGGCCACCCCGTGCCCAGTGGTTCCTCTGGCCATGGCACTGTAATGGGCTGCCAGGACAGGTTGCTGTGCCCGGCTTCCTGAGGCTCTCAGGGAAGATTTGTGCTTGGAGTTTTGCTGGGAAGCACGGGAGAGTGAGAGTTGCAGTATGAGGAGGCTGCCAGGGAGCATGACAGGGCTGCAAGAGGGCTCTGGGCACAGGTCCTACTGCCCATGGTGGAGGGCTTGGTGCAGGAATCTGGGTCCAGCCAGACTCCGGGGCTCCAGTGCCTGCCCCAGTGCTGCCGGGAGCAGTGGATCTCAGCCCCTTGTCAGGGAGCAGCCTGAGTCCACCTTGGCTGGCGTGGTCCCGGGCCAAGCCCTGCTGCCAGCACGGCACAAGCGGTTCCCATCCCCAAATCATGGGTGGATGGCACACTGGGCTCCTCCCGGGCCAGCTTCACCGGCCAAATCCTGCAGCACACATTCACCCCCTCCTGCAAAACTCCCTGACCAGGGCCCATTGCGCTGCTGGGACCAAATGTCCTTGCACACTGCAGCTCTGAGCCCTGCTGATGGACAGAGATGTTATTGGCTGTTTTGCTGCTAATGGTTTTCGTAGAAACCTCATATAAACCAAGCTTCTCCCCATGAGCTGAGGGACTGCCACAGCTGCCGAATCTGTCCTGCTGCCAGCAACTTCTGCAGTGCCCTTATCTCCCCTCAGCACAAAAATCATATAACTCCTTGTTAAACAGAGAGCTTGGAAGAGCCGAAAAGCTCTGGCAGATCTGGTGTGTTGAGACGGTGTTGTTTCTCAGTGTTTGTGGTCCTGCTTGGCACCTGCATGGGAGCACAGGGACATACTGTACCAGGGTCCTGGCATGGCCAAGCTGGGGCCTGGACATGGCACCCTGTAAGGCTCCTGGCCCCTCTGGCCCCAGCCTCTAGCAGGTCAGACACCTGTGCAGGTGGCCCTGCCTCACTGGGGGATTGGAGCTATGCCACCAGACACGTGACAGTGGAGGTGTCCTGGAGAGGGTCGGATTTGAACAGTGCACGGTCTCTTGGCTTTCCCAGTGAGGGCTCATCCCGGGCACAGCACGTGCAAGTGGCACACGGGGCGGGTCTGCTCAGTGAGCACCGCTGCCTTGTGGCACTGGGCCTAGGGGTATCAGCAGGGTGTTGCTTCAGGATTTCATTCAGACCTGGGTGGGCATCTGGCCCTGGGGCTGCCTTGCACGTGGGCACGGCTCCACGTCCCACAGGGAGCTGGTCTGGCAGGTCCGGTTCAGCAGGGGGTGAGCTTGGGACAGGAGGTGTTTCTGTGGCTGCTGCCAGCTCCCTCTGTGTGCTCTTTTCACTTCCTCTACACTAGCTGTGGAGCAGCAGGTGCTTGGCTTATACACGGGAATGTCCCCAAGCCACACGCACCGGCAGCAGGCAGTACAGGATCGAGGGCAGGCCGCGGCACTCGCTCGGAGCCGGCGGCACGCAGTCCCGGCGCTGCGGCACACAGCTCTGGCGGCGAGCTCGGGGTGCTGCCAGGATCGGTCTCGGCCCCCAGGTTCACTGCCCTCGCCCTCTGGCCCGCTCGGTGCTCTGGACCGGCGGCGGCAGTAGCTGCTGCTGTGCCTGTACCCGTTACCATGGCTGCTCTGCTGATGGCGCATCGCCTGCTGCTGCTGCCGTTACATCATTCCTGCCAGCTCTCCACGCTGGCACAGAGGGTCTGAGCGGCTCCAGACGCGCCCCCGGCATCTCCTGCGCGTGGGGAGCAAGCCCGAGAGGGAAAATTTGGCGGTGAATTCAAGCGAGAGGCATTGTTTCACAGGAGCTTCAGCCTGGATTGAAACAGCTCTGATGGCTCTGTCAAATGTCTCCCTGTGGATTCGGGATGCATGGGATGTGGGTGAGTAGGGGTGCTGGCGTGGAGCAGGGGTGACTCAGGAGATACTGAGGGGCTGGGGATCCTGCAGGGATGCTGTTTCCGCAGGAGAGAGTGGAGCTCAGCTCCCCTTCATGCGAACTTCTCTGGAATTCCACCTCAGTCCTTGTGACCCGCCATGGCCACAACACCCCGAGCCTGGACACTGGCTCATGCTCAGCAGGACTCTGAGGCTGCAGAATCCACTGCAGATGATGGTGCTGACTCTGGGAACATCCCAGGCAGATGTCCATCGGCAGGCAGAGTAGGGGATGCTGCCTGCTCCTCTCCGCGTGTCCTGGGGCCAGGAGGGGGCCTGGTGCCAGCAGGGAGCATGGTGAACCCCCCACCAGCAATGCCTCAGTTTCCCTCAGCAGCAAGGCTGGCCAGGATCAGGTCCAGACTGCCGGGGTTGGTGGGATGGAGCTGTCCCTCTGGCTCTGCTGTCCCAGGATGCCCTTCATCTCCCGCAGGCATTCACCACGGGGTTGGAGCCCCTCAGAGGTATTTTGTGCTCTGAGCCTGTCTCTGATAAGCATGGCAGGAGGGTCACTGCCAAGGGCATTTGCTCAGCTCAGCTGCACTATCCTGGCCAGCCGCTGTGTCCTGCTGGACACTCCCGCTTGGCTGGGGCATCTGTACCCACAGATGGGGGTGGCAGCTGGGCTTCCTTGGACACTTACGACCTGCCCTTGTACTGAGCCTGCATGAGGCTGCTCTCAAATCCTGCCTGTCCCTTGCGAGCTCTGTGCCAGTGGCACTGAATCAGGACTGCCGGCTCCTTACACCCCGCTGCCGAGCTGCCGTGCAGTGCTGGGCTGGGAGTGCTGCTCCCAAAACACCCTCGAGCCACTGCTCCCAGGGAGCCAAAGCCTCGGGGTGCTGCTCACTCTGGCACAGTGCTGTCCTTGCACTGCAGGTTTGGGGCATCTGGGTGCCAGGAGAGTGCTCGGCTCATCCATTCTTGCCCCTACCCCTTCTCCCCATCTGGGGAGATGGAACCCTCCATGCCAGCACCTTGGCAATGCCAGCAGCTCAGCAGTGCCTGCACCGCCACCCACGCCGGCTCAGGACTGTACCGTGTCACTCACAGTCCCAAACGAACACGTGTCAGCAAAGAGGGGGAAGCTCCACGGGGGAGGACCCCCGGTACTGTGGGTTCCCTTTCTGGCCGAAGCTGCCCCCGTGGCAGGGCAGGGTGCTGCCACGCTTCCGCCACACCCAGGGCAACCCCGGGTTTGCTGCTGTGGTTTGCCCACGTGGTCAGCACGCAGGGTGGGTGCTGGGGGTGACTCGGCAGCAGGGCCGAGGTGCAGAGGTGAGCTCCCGAATTCCGGGGAGGGTGGCAGGGGCTTGGAGAGCTGCAGGGGCTGCTCAGGATGTCCCTGAGCCCTTGGTGGGGTGTGGCTGCAGCGGGATATATGGGCAGATGAGGAGCATCAGCTGTGCTGAAGTCAAAGGCTGGGGCTGTGTGAGCCAGGCAGTGGGTGCAGCAAGCCAGGATTTGGAGTGCACTCTCGGGGTGTTCTCAGAAATGACAGGGCAGCTTTGAATCCCCCACCTCACCAAAAACAGCAGGTTCTGGGGTCTGGGGTCTGCAGAGGTGAAGGTGTGGTCTGCCCCTGGCACTGTGCGTCAGGGTTTTGGGGAGATGCCCAAGCTTGCCCTGTGCATGGCACACACACGTGCCCCAACACCTCTTGGTTGGTATGGAAACAAGTCAAATTATTTAGAGGAGGAAGAAGGGGTGGGGGGGGAAAAAAGGAAAAACCCCAGTGTTAAGGCCTGTCGTTATGGAAACAAAATATAAAAGTAACTAGGAAGGGGACATGTCACCTTACTTTGGGGTGCTGAGCGTTGTGCAGGCTCCATCAGCTGGGGGAAGGGTGGGCATGAGGGCACCCCGGGGCACAGGAGTGTGGTAGGCAGGAGGACATCTGGGGGCAGGAAGGTGCCTGGCAGCAGGGGGGATGTTTATGATGCAGTGCAGATGAGCTGGGCCACAGCTGCCTGACCGCTGGGGGCAGAGGGAAATGTGGCCTGTGCTGGGGATCCCACGCCCGTTTTGGAGCCATTCCCCTTCGCAGGTACGTGGGATTGCTTGCGCTGCCTCAATCAATCCTCGTGGGATTGATTGCCCTTGCTGGGGCCCGGCACGGAGCAGGCTTTGGCAGCAGGGCAGTGGGGTGTTCTGGGGCTGGGCACTGCACTGCGGGTGGCAGAGGGGAGTTGTTTGTCACACCGGTAATTGGAGCATCTCAACTGATGGGCATAGGGACAGGGACCATGCAGGGGAGGATGAGCCCTAAGTCCCCAGCGATGAGACCATGGTCATCCACATCCCTGTGTAAAGCTCACAGAGACCCACTCTGTGCCTGCAGAGCATGGATGCCCTTGGAGGCAATGTGCCAGTGGTGGCACTGCCATGAATCCGTGCTGGGTACAAACCCACATCCACTCAGAGCACTGCAGCTGGGGCTGCAGTGTTCCCATGGCGAAGCCTGCTTGTGGGAGCAGCGCTCAGCTCCCCAGTTCACTGCTGAGCCCACATCCTTCTCCCAGGGACTTTTCCACCCATCAGGGTGTTTCAGAGGCTCTGAGCAGTCCTCACTAAGGTTTCCTTCCCTGGAGAGCTTCTGGGGCCAGGGCAGGGCGTGTGAGCTCCACGCTGCAGTGCAATGGAAGTGACAGGTCCCTGGCTCCTGTCTTTCAGTTGCAGCTTCTGCTCCTCCACAGTCAGGATGTTGCTCCACCAGAGTGTGCAGCATTTCCTGCGCCCGGGCGCGGTTAGGCGCGGGTGGCAGGGCTGGCTTCCTTCCCCAATTTCAGCCAGCTCCCTTCTTGGCAGCCCTCAGGGACGCTGTCCAGCCCCCAAAGTGGTGGCAGCAATAAGGGCTGGTCCCAGTGGTCAGCAGCCTGCCGGGGTGGGATGCAGCCACATCCTCCCATTCCTGGAGAGCTGGGGTGGGATGAGCACTGTGCTGGCACGGTGTTATCCCACAGCAGCACCTGCAGGGAAGCCACCCCCCACCTGCCTCTGACCCCACTCTCTCCTGCTTGCAGCCACCTCTAACCTGGACCTCGAGAGCAAGAAAACCACCCCCGCCAAGCTGCCATGGCAGCAGCCTGTGAACGTCTTCCTGGCAGCTGGGCGCCCACCAGGCATGGAGCAGCTGCACCAGGAGGCCCAGCTCAATCTCCAGAGCTTGCTGCAAGGTAGCAAGGAGAGGGGCTGGGGTGGGCTGGGTGAGGGTGGTGGGTGTGTGCTGCCTGGGCTAGGTGACCACAATGAGACTGTGAGCTCATTTCCCACAGGCTTGTCTGAGCCACTCCGTGGACCTCACCAGGCAGCAGGAGTTGGGTTCTTGGGGTTCCAGCCTCAAGTAGCCCCTCACCAATCTCTGCTCCCAAGTCACTGCTGCAGTTGCCAAAGCAGGATTATCTGCTGGGGCCATTGAGGCCAATGGAACCACCAGGGCACCCAGGAGCCCCACCACAACACAGTTCTCATAAGGGCCTCAGGGATCTGCCACTGATTTGCCTAACTGGATCAACGTGGCCAGTGATTTTGTTTCCTTCCAGTCTCTGGCCTAGGCTGTCACATGGCCCTGGCTCTGATGCTCCTCAGGCGTCAGATGAGATCAGCAGCCCAGCCATCCGAAAGCTTGTAATCTCATTAAGTGAGCCTGAGCAGCCCTGCTTTCCGCCAGTCCACAGCCACCAGCATTAATTAGCTCAACAATTACAGGATGGGGACACACTGAATTCCTGGCTGTCCCCACCAAGACCCACCTCATCTCCTGACTGTGCCCCGGGAGGAGTGGGGCCAGCTGCTGGGGAGAGTGCTTCTTCAGTCTCCCCAAATCCTCCTTGGGGTCTCCCTTCCTCACCTTCTGAGCTGTCTGTCCTGAGCAGGCATAGTCAGCTAGGCTGTGGACAGCCAGAGGGGACAGTCACCATCCCTTCACGTGCCTCCTGCATTGGGATCTGGCAGCAGGAGCAGGGTCCCAGGTGCCATTTGTCTTGCAGAGGAGTATGAGGAGCAGTACACCGAGAGCAGGGTCACCGGGCAGACCTTCCGTGCTGCTGATCACCTGCCCCTCGACACTTCCCCTGAACCATCACCTCGACCTCCACCTGCCAAACGCCTTGAGTTTGTGCTTATGGTGAGTTCTGGGGTGGCAGGGCGGGCAGCAAGTCCCTGTTTGTGTTCCACCCTTGTCCCTTTGGTGGCTGACATGGTTTTCTTCCCATAGCCCCCAAGCCAGCGAGCGGCCGAAGAGGAGGGCACCAGCAGCATTGTGCTCGGTGCTCGGCCTCCTGACACCTCCCTGAGCCTCCCCACCAGCCCAGACAAGCAGCAGCCCTGGCCCAGGGCTTTCCCCCTGCCCCCCATGGAGGAAAAGCAGTGGCACCAGCCTGGCTCCATCCAGACCAACATCATCCCCATCAATGTCTCTGGTAGGGCAACATCCCATGGCACAGAGGGGGAACACAGGGTGCAGAGATGCGCCCCAGCAGCCGTCTGGGGCAGAGTGTGGGTGGTTGGAGGGGGCTGTGGCTGCAAGCTCTGTTTCTGTGGGTTAGGTGGGCACCGGGGCAGGGAAGGAACAGCGTGGCCATGCTGTCATCACTCCCAGCCATCTCCTGTGCCATCTGCAGCTTTGTGCATCTGGTCCTCTGGCCATGATGCTGGCAGGTCTCACATCCCTGATGTAATGCCCAGCCAGCCAAATCTGTTGTCACCTGGGCTCTCACCACACGCTGTGCACCCGGCCTGTCTCACCTGTCTCCCCTGTCTGTTCATCTGCTCATTCTCTCAGGGCTGCAGCTCCCAGCAGCACGGTCCTGCCCAGTCCTTGCAGACACAGGTGCCATGCTCTGGCCCAGGTCAGAGTCTGGGGCTGGTGGCTGGGTGAGGTGCCCCTTCTGAAGGCCAGAGGTGTCTCTCCACCCTTTCCCTCCATCATGGAGAGCTGTGCCAGGGCCACACTGGTCCCTCTCTGTGCCTCATGTACCCATCCCCAGTTTGGCTCAGCACAGTGGTGTAGGATCCGGCCTCAACAGCGCAGACCAGTGCCTGTCACACAGCACAGGGCTGGTCTCTGTAGCTCTCCATCCATCCATCCATCCCACCTCCATCTGCAGCATTCCCACTGTGCCTCCATCTCCCTCGTGCTTGCCCCACATGGCTCAAACCATCCTCCTGCATCCCACACTCTCACCCGTGTCACCATCCCAGGCTGGGGACATGAAGAGAACACGGGTGATGGAAGGGGCCGAGTTCCTGGCCCGGCAGCGGCTCCTGGCACCGTGGCGTACCGCTGTTTGTTTTGGCTACAGGGCAGCACTTTGCTAGGCACTCAAGTGCTCGTCACTCCCTGTTTAACGCAGAGACCGCGATGAACCCAAAGTCCACCCTGCGGCGCAGACGGACCATTATTGGATTCCCTAACCTGTCCCTTCGAGACCAAGGTGACGGCAAGAACCGCGCAGGCAGCACCTGGGCAGGGCCAGCACCCCTCAGAGCTGCCCTGATGGTGGCACAGCCATCCCGGGACTGGCAGCCAGCCCAGGCACAGATGGGCTCCTGGGGACACCCTGACTGTGGGGAGGTGCAGGCACCACACTGACTCTGCACCCTCCAAAGGCACCGAGGTGCTGGGCACACTGGTGACACTGGGCTGGCCTGGGGCTGGCGTCCAGGGCCATGCCCGTTCGTCCTGAGTCAGGGTTCTGAGACAGGAGTCACCCAGCCTTGGCTCCAGCAGCTCCATGTGCCCACCTTCCCCATGGGCAGACCCTGTCGCAGGGTGCCGTGGCTGTGGGGCACATACCTGGCCAGGTCTTTGCTGGGGCTGGAGAACTGGCCATGCCAGTGCCAAGGGTGTGCATGTGAGAGTGCCCTGAGTGCTTCCAGGCTGGCATTGGACCCTTGTGAACAGCCGCCACTGTGGCTCAGGGACTCTGTCCTGCTATCCCCTGTGCAAGGTGTAGAGAAATCAGAGCCAAACTCTCTGTGGAGGCAGGGAGGGAGAGAGGGAGAAGCCATGGCACCAGCTGCTCCAAGGCAGTTTTCATGGGGTAGGAGGAAGGTTTCTTCCCATGACAGTGGTCAGACCATCAACTCGTTGTCACGGTTCCTCCTTTGGAGTCAGTCAGATCTCAGCCCACCACAGCCTTGAGCATCCCTGTCTGCTGGGGGTGTTCAGAGCAGGGCTGCTGGCTCCTTCCCCGTCCTGGCTGTGCTGTGATCGGCTGGCACTGTGAGGCACCATGTCCCTCCCTGTCCCAGCTGGCAGTGCCTGACCTGGCTCCTCCTGAGCCCTATCTGTGTCCCCGCCGTGGGGCAGCACCAGGGCAGCACTTTGGTTGCCATGGGACTGATGTCCCCATGGGTAGAGCCTCCTGCCACAGCTGCTGATTTGTCCTTAGCACATTGCAGCCAACAGATCCACATTTTATGCCTGGGCAGAGGTGCAGCCTCAAGACTGGCGACGGGCTGGGACAGCATGCGGGGCAGAGCTGTGTGCCTTTGAGTGAGGCAGGATGGTGCTCACCAGGCTCTGTCTCTCCCCACAGGCAGTGCCAACGGCCCCACATCCAGCACACACATGCCCATCGCTGAGCCCCTGTCCTGCAGCTTCGTGCCTGAGACCACGAGTGAGGGGACGACGTGCCAGGAGATCAGCCCTCGTCCACCCCTCTCAGCCCCACTGAGGAAGACCTTCAGTGACCTCGGGGCCCGCTGCTGCCAGCCACCTGCTGCCACGGATGGGGCAGCCAACCCTTGTGCCAGTGCCTGCAATGGGACACAGGGCACCCCTTTTTCCCCACCCTGGAGTCCCCTGGGTTATGGGAGCCCCCCCAGCCTCACCACTGGCCTGGGCAAGGGGCCCACCTGCACCTCGCCAGGCGGCTCTGTCCCATCTCCCAGCCCAGGTTCACCCGCCACCTCCACCTCCTTCTTCATTGCCACAGAAGAGCGCATAGGCAGCAATGGGCCCAGCTTCTTCTCTGGCCCAGTGCCTGCTTCCCCCACCAGCTCTGTGTGCGTCCAGGGAGCCAAGGGGAATTTCTTGCCAGGAAGCCAAGAGGAGCTGGAGCCAGCAGTAGGGCCAGTGCGGCTGGAGGTGGAGCAGGCAGGATGCCGGTTCCGTGAGCGGTCACTGTCGGTGCCCACTGACTCGGGGTCCCTCTGCTCTGTGGACATCACGTATGCTGAGACCCGACGGGGCAGCACCAACTATGCCCTGGGCTACCCCAGCGCCAGCTCTGAGGGCAGCACCAGCACTGACAATATCTCCCTGGGGCTGGAGCCCGAGGGGCAGCGGCGGCGGCGCTCCAAGAGCATCTCCCTGAAGAAGGCCAAGAAGAAGCCCTCGCCACCCACGCGCAGCGTCTCGCTGATCAAAGAGGGGCACGACAGTGACGTGGGGCTCAGTGCGGCACTGCCTAAGGACCAGCGGCCCAAGAGCCTGTGCATCCCACCAGAGCTCCAGGGTCACCGGCTGGTGCACTCCAACCCCCAGGGGAGTGCAGGCAGGGAGCCTGACAGCACAGCTGCCCCCCACCAGTGGCATCTCACGGACTGGAGGGCCAGCAGCGATCCCTACCAGTCCCTCTCTGGCTCAAGCACGACCACAGGGACCACGGCCATTGAGTGTGCCAAGACACGGGGCAGCTCTGAGTCCCTCGTGTCCCCTTCAGTCTCCAGGGCCACGACGCCTTCCCAGCTCTCTGCTGAGGCAGACGTCAAGACCTCCTCGCCAGGCAGGCCCACAGGGCTGATGTCCCCATCCAGTGGGTACTCCAGTCAGTCAGAGACCCCAACCCCCACCATACCCACCTCCACCATCCTCGGGCACTCCCCACACCAGGTCCGTGTGAGGCCGCTGGTCCCCGAGAGAAAATCCTCTCTGCCCCCTACGTCCCCCATGGAGAGGAGCCCCAAGGGCAGGCTGTCCTTTGACCTCCCACTGACTCCACCCGCCCACCTCGACCTCTCAGGGCTGAAGATCTCCCTGAAGGGGAAGACAAAGGTCAGTCGGCACCACTCTGACTCCACCTTTGGCACCAAGCTGGCCCAGAAGACCAGTCCCATCACACCCATCATGCCCGTGGTGACACAGTCCGACCTGCGCTCCGTTCGCCTCCGCTCCATCAGCCGCTCAGAGCCGGAATACAACACCGATGGCCCAGAGCACACGGAGGAGCCAGCACACGTCCTCTGCTCAGGGCCGGAAAGGAAAGTGAAGCCACCTGTGGCAGAGAAGCCACCACTGGCCAGGCGCCCCCCGTGCATCCTGCCCAAGCCCTCAGTTCTGCAGGAGGAGGGTCCCCTGTCGCCCAAATCCCCACCAGGCACTGCCACCAAGGAGACGGGGGTGGCACAGGATGCCGTCGTGGTGGTGCGGAGAGGGGAGCTGAGGAGGGGTTTGGGGGAGCCCCATTTGTCCCTGACCCCGGTGGGGCCCCGACGGCTCTCGCAGGACAGCCTGGATGAGCTGCGGCCAGAGCGGAGTGGTGCCAAGGCGGAGCGCAGGAAGGCCAAGGTGCCGCCACCAGTGCCCAAAAAGCCTAGCGTGCTGCACCTGCCGCTCATGCCAGCCCTGGCACATCAGGGAGCTGGTGTGGGGGACCTGCCACCCACCCCCAGCCCCATCATCACGCTGGACACTGACCCCACCTGCTGCAACCCTGACGCTGAGGATCCGCCATCCCCCAAGGCTGGGGGCACCACAGGCTGGCAGGATGCCAGTGAGCCTGCCAGCGAGCCTGCCTCAGAGCAAGGTGAGATCCCTTATCATGGGATCACCCCAGGGATAGGGGTTCCCCATGCTGCACAGGGGATTCACTGCTGTCCTCTCCCTGCCCACAGGCAGCTCAGCAGAAGCTGGCACGGAGGAGAAGAGCTTTGCCAGCGACAAGACAGCCGAGTCCATTGTGGAGGAGGACGATGAGGTGTTCACGATGTCCCGCACCACAGAGGATCTCTTCACAGTGATCCACAGGTAAGGCTGGTGCATGCACTGGAGGGGACAGCCCCTGCGCCCACTGCGTCCCACCACCCTGACAGCTCTGTGCATGGTGTACCCCTGCCTTGACACCTCCATTTTCCATACTGGGGCCAGTGTTCATCCTTGTGGACAGCCCAGTTGCTGCTGCCTTGAGCAGAGTACAACCAGCAGGGAGGGTGCAGATTAGTCCTACCTGCCAGGAGCATCACCTGCCATGCTTATGTTGCCAACTTGCCCCCGCAGAGCAGGCTGGGCACTACCATGCCCCTTGCTCGGGGACCTCACCTCAGCCCCAGACTGCTCCCACCCATGTTCCTTTGGTGCCTAGGTCGAAGAGGAAGGTCTTGGGGCGGAAAGAGCCTGGTGACACCTTCAGCAACCGACCCACCTCCCACTCACCTGTAAAGACTTCAGGCTCCCCAACTGGCGAGTCCCTGGCAGCAGCGGGCAGCAGTGGGAAGTCTTCCAGCAGGAATGAGGATTTTAAAGCCCTGCTCCAGAAGAAGAGCAGCAAAACCAGCCCTGGTACTCGGCCATCTGCTGCTGAACTGCTCAAGACCACAAACCCGCTCGCCCGGAGGGTCATCACAGAGTTTGCCCCTGAGCTGGACAGTGCAAACAGCCCCAAAAGCCAGCCCTGACCACACAGGGGCCCCTCCAGCTGGAGGGGTGGCAATGACTGCAGAGGGAGCGCTGCTGCAAAGGGCTGTCCTGGCTGCCGGGGAGCCCCTGTATCCTGCTGGGGGGTTCTTCTGCTTTTTTTCCTTATTTGGAGAGCTGCTGGCAGAGAGGCAGTGGCTGGAACCCAAACCCTCATGACTCTGGGCCCTTCCCACGAGGGAAGCAGCTAGAACTGGCCCTGACTGAGCCAGCTTCTGGGATTGAAGGCTCCTGCCCAGGAAGCAGAACAGGATCGTGGCCCCTGGTGTCGCCCCATGCCTGCAGCAAAGCAGCTTGAGATTCTCTGGTCCCTTTCGGCATGTGGTACTTTAAACAGCTTTTCTAACGCACAGTGGTGGTGATGTTTGATTCTCTTCCCTTTGACATTGTACCTTGAGTTTCCCATGCAGACATACCGTGGTTGAATTCAGCTGGACACACAGATGCACTTTGGGAAGACGCCAGGGGTTCAGCTGGATCTGCGGTTGCTTTTGAAGAGTCACAGGAGGTTCCCTGTCACTGCCCTGAGCATCCCCCCATCACACAGGGAACTGGCACCCAGCACCTGCAGCCAGCGCCACCACCTCAAGCCAAACCCCTACCCCTTGAAAGCCCCCAAAATGCTGCATTTTGGAGCTCCTCAGCTCTCAGTCCAAAAATAAACCCCGGGGTTGCCTCCACTGCCAGATCCCTGGCCTCAGTGCACAGGGGTCTGGCAGCCACCCCACTCACTGCCAGCCCCTGCGCCAGGGGTCCTCGCACCCAGCTGCCAAATGGGGCAATGGGGGTGCTGTGCCATGGGAAGGAAGCTCATCCTCAGCTCTGCCTCCTGCATCTCCCCAACAGACTCTGCAACACCTTCTCCTGCCGCCCCAGCCACCAGAGGTCCTGGGATGCTACCAAGACGGTGGCTGGAATCCAGATGGACATCACCTGAGCCACCTCCCTGGTGACTCCTGAGTCCCCCCAGGGTTGCCCACCACTCACCTGTGCCCACTTGCTACCAGGGATCTGAGCAAGGCCA
The DNA here is from genome assembly GCF_015227805.2 of Hirundo rustica. Lineage (NCBI taxonomy): Eukaryota > Metazoa > Chordata > Aves > Passeriformes > Hirundinidae > Hirundo > Hirundo rustica. The sequence goes on from NC_053470.1 coordinate 513,760, forward strand.
AGCAGGACACGTGCCATCAGGGCATGTGCACGGTGCCATGGAGGAGGGTTTGCACATCCACGGGTGGGATCTACCCCCCTCACCCCCAGCTGCCTCTTCCTGGCCTGGATCCAGCATAGGGGACCAGTAACAAGGCCATAGTGGGAGGAGGAAACATGAGCTCTGAGCTCTGAGCACGAGCATGGCCATTTTCTGCTTGATTTTTTGATCTATTTCCACACACTCCAGCCCTCCTGTGCTGAGGGAGAGCAGTGCAGTGGGTCCAGGCAGCAGCAGGGCACCACGGCAGTGCTTCAGCTACCCCTCCGAAGGGCCTGGGCTGCCCTGGAGATCTCTGCCCCACCAGGAGATCTGCATCCTGTGGGAGCACAGCCCGGGCAAACACCCCCATCCTTACCCTCACCCTGGATCTGATCCCACTGAAGCTCCAGTTGGCTGTGTCCTGGTACTCACCCATCTCTCCCTTTCCTCTCACAGGGCTGCAGATTTAAGCCTGTAATTAAGCGCCAGGCTGAGAAACTCAGGAAAAAAAAAAAAAAAAAAAGAAAGAAAAAGAAAAAAAAAAGGAAAAAAAAAAAGCCCCCACCAAAAAAAAAAAAAAGCTCTAACGAATGTCCACATTTCACCCCCATCCCATGGCCCCAGCCAGTGGCAAAGTGCTGGCACAGGATGGGGTCAGGGCACAGCTTGGGAAGCTCTGGGGACGGGTACATTTTGCACATGACTGCTCAGGAAACCGGGGACAGACCCGGCAAAGGGGGCTGGGAACAAGCACAGGGCAGGGACCCCCCTGCAACACCCCCAGCACCACTGGCAGCTGGAGTGGCCAATGCTGCAGGGGGGGAAATGTCCAAGTGGGCCAGAGGTCAACTTTGGGATAGAGATTGGCCGTGGAATGGAGATCGGCTGTGCGATGGAGGTTGGCCATGGGACGGAGATCCTAATTTCCCTGGCCGAAGAAACATGGTCTTCCTGGACTCTTCCTGGGACTCTTCCTGGCTGAGTGCTCGTCCCTGGCCGCTCGCTCCCTTCTCCCTCTGGCTGCGGCTGTTCCTCTGCGATGGCAGAAGGCAGTGGGGTCCCGAGAAGAGCCCGGCCGGCAGGACAGCCCTGCCCCGGGGTGGGGGCCGCCAAGGTGCCAACCGTGGAATGTTATACTTTTTATCTCGCCAGCTTGGTAAAGTGCTCCCTGCTGCCCGCATGTGCCTGTGCTTCTTTGGGCTGCCGAGGGACGGGTGCTGGGGAGGTGGGCACCCCCTGACACCCCTGAGTAGCTCGAGGTGAACCCGGCCCCATCGGCTGGGGCCTTTCACAGCGTCTGCCACGCACTCGTGTGTCCGCCGTGGCTCCAACGGACACCGTGAGGTGTCAGGGACAGCCCAGGCTGGGCACTGGGGACAGGCCGGAGGGGGGCCGGGGATGGTGTGAGGGGCGGGGAATGGACTTGGTGTCCGGGGGCAGGTGGGATGGATGTGAGGGACAGGGACAGCCCGGGGGGACTGCTGGGGGTCAGCCCTCGTGCTGGGGGAGAGCTTGGGACAGTGCTGGACAATGGGTACAGGCCGGGGGGAGGACTAGAAGCGGGGAGGGGTGGACTGGGACCGAACTTGGTGTTCTGGGGCAGGTGGGATTGGTGAGGGCGACAGCCCTGAGTGTTGGGGACAGGCCTGGGCAGGCGCTGGGTACGGCCCTGGATGCCGAACGCAGCCCTATGTGCCGGATAGCTCCAGCCCCCTCCGGGCAGGCACGGCCCCGGATCCCGCGGTCCCGTGTCGCACAGCGCCGTGTCCCGCGGCGGCTCCGTGCCGGCACGGCGAGGGCAGCTGGGGGCCTCGGGGCGGGGCAGGGGCGGCCCCCGCCCGGCGCGGTGCGGGCAGCACTGGGGCCTTACGGCGACAAGATGGCGCCTAAAGGGAAAGGCGGCGGCAAAGCCGGGAAGAGTGAGTGGTGGGCGGCAGCAGGACCGGCCGGGAGGGCGCTCGGGGACGGCACCGGGACCGGCCGGGAGGGGGCTCGGGGACGGCACCGGGACCGGCCGGGAGGGGGCTCGGGGACGGCACCGGGACCGGCTGGCCGGGGGCCCGGGGGCGGTGGGGGCCGAGCCGGTCTCAGGGCCCGGCAGGGACCGGGCCGGTGTCAGGATGCTCGGTTCACAGGCGGCGACAGCGGCGGCGGCAGCAGCGAGGGCAAAGCACAGGGCCCGAAGGGAGGCGGCAGCGCCGTCAAGGTGAGCGTGTGGGGCGGCGGGGGCCAGGCGGGGTGCGGGTTCTCCGCCCCAAGAGCTGGAGGCTCGTCCCGCCCGCCGGCCCCGCTCGCCACAGCCCCGCTGTCCTCCCCTCTTAGGTTCGACACATCCTGTGCGAGAAGCACGGCCGGGTCATGGAGGCCATGGAGAAGCTGAAATCCGGGCAGCGCTTTAGCGAGGTGGCGGCACATTACAGCGAGGACAAGGCCAGGCAAGGGGTAAGTGAGTGCTGCACCTGGGACAGGGCTATGGGGCCAGGCAGTGGCTGCGGGAGCCTGGGTCCTGCTCGTCACCAGCAGGACCCATCCCACAGCCACGTCACCCACCCTCCCTGCTCTGAGCCTCAAAGCTTAACCCCAACGGTCCTTTCCTGCAGGGAGACCTGGGCTGGATGACCAGAGGCTCCATGGTGGGACCATTCCAGGAGGCAGCATTTGCCCTGCCTGTGAGCAGCATGGACAAGCCCGTGTACACAGACCCTCCTGTCAAGACCAAGTTCGGATACCACATTATTATGGTGGAAGGCAGAAAATAAAATGTGAATGACCATGATGACCTTGTTGACTGCTTGAATCCTGAGTCCCAGACACCTTGGCCTTGGAGCAAGTGGGGCACAACCGGCAACAGTCTTGGAGCCAGCTGGCTGCCCCTGCCACTGTGCTGGCAGAGCAGCTCCTGCCTGGAGAGGTAAAGTGTCCCTGGGAAGGGTGAAACAAGAGCCTTATACAGATGTTGAAGTCTCTGTTGCCTGGCAGGCCAGCCTCTTTATCTCCTGCTGTGGAGAGAATGGTTTGTTAGTGTAATGAGGGGCCCAGGCTTTTATCTGCAAATAGAAATCATGCAGAAAGGGACACGGGGGGCCCCAGGGCTGGGTCTCCATCTCTATCCTCCCCAGGAGGGTGCAGAGAGCTCCCGTGGTGCAGGTTGTGCTCCAGGGTTGCAGGACAGTCACTTCAGTGGAGGGTAGGTAACACTGGAGCAGGGTCAGGCCAGGCAGGGAAGGGCACTGGGGACAGGAGGGGAGGAAGAGCTCTTCTGAGCACAGACTCGCTTCTTCCTACCAGTTCCACCTTGCCCACTCAGAGCTTGGGGAAGAAACTGGATAATTCAGGTTTGAATAAGAAAAAAGCCACTAAACACTCGTGTGCCACTTCTTGCCTGCCCCTGTACTGTGGAGTGTGCAAGGGAAGCAGCCCAGCAAGGTTCCTGCCATCTCAGGAAAGCAGGCCAGAGTCATGATCCTCTTCCTGCCCACAGAGCCCTCAAACCAGCCACAGCTCCAGGAACAGGCACCAGGTTTGTTTACAGGTGACCACCATGCACAGGGCTCAGAGATGAGGAGGAAACAAAAGGTCCTTCTCTTCACTCCCTTTTCAGGGAGTATGGAACGCTCAGAGAAGCCCGTGAAAGGCTTGCTATGAAAAGCAGACACTGCCCAATGTAATGGTGCTCTGTTAATAAACCACTTGTTTCCAGTCTACCAGAGCTCTGTTCTTTCTTTTGGCGAAAGCACATTGGCACAACTGCACCAGCAGAATTAGATCCGTATTTGCTGTGGTTCCAAGTGTGGCTCCAAAGAGCTCCTCTCCCAAACTGCACAGCTCAGCCAGGTGTGGTGTGCTGTGCTACAGTGTGGTATTGCAGAAGGCAGCATGCCATGGCATAAGGAAACATCCATATCTGCTGCTGTGCTTGTCACCAGGTGAGGCCGGGAGGAGTCAGTCCCAGTGACAAGCACACCAGACTGTTGGTGAGGGGCAGAATCACTTAAAGCCAGAACCAGGAGCTTTTGAGCTGCTGGTTTGTGGGATTGAGGCACGCAGCCAGTTTGCTGACAACACTGAGCTGTGTGGTGTGATCACACACTAGAAGGGAAGGATGGATCCAGGGGGACCTGGACAGGCTGGAGAGATGGGAATCACATGGAAAGTACAAGGTTCTACACCTGGGTCAGGGCATTCCCAGGCACAGCTACTGAGAAGGGATTGAGAGCAGCCCTGGGGGAAGGGCTTGGGGGTGATGGTTAACAAAAAACTCACCATGAACCATCTGTAAGCATTCCTAGCCCAGAAATCCCCCATGTCCTGGGCTGCATCCAAAGGAATGTAGGCAGCAGGTGAGGGAGGGGATTCTCCCTCTCTACTCTGTACTCCCAAGATCCTGCCTAGAGTCCTGCACACAGTTCTGGGGCCCCCAGCAGAAGAAGGACATGGAACTGTTGGAGCAAGTCCAGAAGAGGCCATGAAATTGATAAGAGAACTGGAGCATCTCCCCCTGTGAAGAAAGGCTGAGAGAATTGGGGCTTTTCAGGTTGTTCAGCCTGGGGAAGGTTGTGAAGACACCTCATAGCACATTTCAGTATCTGAAGGGGCCTACAGGGGAGCCAGAGAGTGACTTCATCCAGATCTAGAATGATAGGATATGGAGTAATGGATTCAGGCTGACAGAGGGCAGGCTTAGAAGGGATACTGGGAATAAATTCTTTCCTGTGAAAGTGATAAAACACTGGCAGAGGTTGCCCAGAGAAGCTGTGGCTGTCCCATCCATGGAAGGGTTTCAAGACCAGGCTTGGGGTAACCTGGTCTAGTGGAAGGAGTCCCTGCTTGTGGCAGGGGTTGGAACTTGAAGGTCTTTAAGGCACCCAAATGATCGGTGACCTTCAGTCACACAAACTGGCTTATTTAAAACCCAGGAGGGAAGAGCCACAGTAGCCCAAGGCTGGGCTGTACAGTGGCCATGGGACTACATTGTCCCCATCTTCTCAGGGTAAAGGACCAGCAGAACCTAGAGGGTAGAAAGGTGAAGCCAGGACTACCAGCATGAAGAGGGATTTAGACATCAACAATACAATTTTTTATTAAATAACCAGACAGGAACATGAACCATTTTCACCTTTGTGAGCTGACTTCACAGTGAAGTTCCCTCCACAGCATCCAACACCTAGATGTTTGGACTGGTTCCTCAAGCAGGAGATGCTAAATTTGCTCTGTCACATGAGCATATGGCAAGCACCAGCCTGGAGCTGGCTCAGAGATCCCAGGGCCGTGGTGCAGCCACACGGCAACGAGAAACAGCCAGACTGTCTTCACAGAGCCACAAGCATGTCACTTCTGGGCCAGCTGTCTGTACAAGTTCAGAGTCAGAAGCATAACTTCAGGATCTCCACTTTTTATGTCAAGAGCTTGCAGGAAGCAGTCCAATGCCTCCTGGAGTTTTCCATCATTCTGAAGTTTCTTCCCACTGTGTACCAAGGTGTCATAATCTGCAGCAGGAGAACTCTGCCCAATGCCCTTTTCAGAGCTGCTTTCCTGGGTGAAGTAGTCAATCTGCTTGCCTGACTGGAGCTCAGTGTCACGCATGGATTCCTCCTGAGATGACTCTGGTTCCTCTGCCTCGGACTGCTCAGATTCCACACTGTCTGGGTGGGAGGACTCTTCACTTATATCAATTGTTTCTCCAGTGGGTTCTTGTTCAGGCTCAGCAGATTCCCCAGTGCACTCCTCAGCTTCATCTTCCACAAGCCCCTCTTGCTCCGCATCACTATCATCGTCTTCCTCATCAGTGGTTCCCATGATTTCCCCAATATCCTCCATCTCATCTACCAACCTGCTGACAAACGAGCGCCTGGAAGCATTAGACCTGTTTCCAGTGTTATTTAGTTGGGGAGAAAAGATGGCTTTAGCTCTTCTTGTGTCATATTTAGGGGTGGAAGCGCTAATTCCCTCTGGAAGTCCGTGCTGAGTGCTGTCCAAGGGAGAAGAGAGCACTTGTTCAGGCTGCTCTTCACTCTCACTGTCTGAAGCAATTCTGTTTAAGCATTTCTTCCTACCAAAAGTAAAGAGACCACTGCTTTCCTCCAATGCTTCAGTCCCTTGCAAGGAGGCATTTGGCTCTTCTTCAGCTGTGGGACAGGGTTTGCCATGGCTATTGGTCTCACTTGGCCAAGTTTTGTTAGGAGATTCTCTGTCTGGAGATTTACGCAAGCTTTCTGCCTGGAGTTGTAAGCTCTCCTTCTCAGAGTGTTCCACTGATCCATCTCTATTTGAGGCATCCTGCCATCCCTCTTCAGACTCTTCCAAAACCAGATTGAAGTCAACTTGATCCTGGAAAGAAGGAGCAGATGTACCCTCCAAGCTGTCTTCCAGCACATGAGACTTGTAGAGCTCAGCATTGATTTCTGGTGTAACATTTGATAAACTCAGCACTGCAGAAGAAGAAGCTGGCTCAGGAACATTGTTCTGCTCTGTCCCCAGGGCAGTGTGTGGGTCAAGAACCTGAACTGACACTTCTGCATCCCTTCTAGGATCATCAGCCATGCCAGACTTGGAGGAATTGTGACAATGCCCAGACAGGTCGTTCCTTGCCTCAGGCAAGCTGTCTGGATGTACCTGCAGATGTTGTTTATCTTGGAGGCTCTGACTCCCTTTCTTGAGTGCAGGGGATGATGGTGTAATGCTAGATTCAGGATTTTGCTCAGGTTCTTGTATAACAGATTGTTCTGCTGTCTTACTGGTACTGAGCACTTCTGTCTCCATACTGGACACATCTTCTGCCCATTGCCCTTCATCCACGTCACCAACAGTCAGAGTTGTCATTTTGGAGCTGACATCGAGCACCTGGGCCTCATCCTCTGTAAGATCAATAACTTTGTCTTTTTCATGTGCATCAGCTACTGGTGGTGAAACAGAGTGAATTTTGTCATTCAGCCCTGGAGAAAACTTCTTTGGCCCAGAAACTGATCCTGATGGTCTTTGCCACTTCTCTTCACAAGCATTTCTGATCCCCTCCATCCTCTGATCTCGGAGCTGGGACTCCAGCTGGACCAGCTCGTGGGCTTTCTGTACCCTCTGCTGGATGTACTGCTGGGCTTCCTCGCTCTCCACCTGCTCCTCATGAGCCATCTCCCTTGTGTAGATCAGATCATGGTCAGAAATGCCAAACATCGCCAGAGAATGCAGGTAAGCAAGGTGCTCATCCAGCTGCAGGTCAGACTTCCTTTGCATGGCGTGCAGGGACTGCAGCTGGATCTGAGTTGCAGATGTCCGAGTATCTTCCAATGTGAAGAGCTCCCTTAGTTCCTGTTTGGAGAAATAACGGAACGGGTTCTTTTTGTCACCAGTGGTCTGTCTGATTAACGAGTCCTTGAATACCTGCCGCCTGTATATCTTCTCTTCCACAGTGCCGCAGGTGATCAGTCTGTAAATCACTACGTTCTCTTTTTGCCCAATTCTGTAAGCTCTGTCCACAGCCTGAGCATCAGTTGCTGGATTCCAGCTGGGATCAAAGATCACCACTCGGCTGGCTGCTGTCAAGGTTATGCCAACGCCCCCAACCTGCGTGGTGAGCAGGAAGACAGAGTAGTCAGTGCTGCTCTGGAAGGCATTGATGCGCCTCTCCCGCTCCGTCAGGTGGGTCACTGTGCCGTCGATGCGCAGGATCAGGAATTGCCGGCGAGACAGGACAAGCTCTATAATATCCAGCATCTTCCTCGACTGTGAGAACACCAGGGTTCGGTGTCCCTCTTCTCTCAGCCGTTCCAGTAGTCCCACAAGGAACTGCATCTTCCCAGACTCCTGGATCACAGTCTCATCAGAGAGATGATCTATTTTGTTCATGCCTGAAAGGACACCTGCTTCCATCCTGTAATCCTGCTCAAAGCCCCCCTGCTCTTCCAAGCCCAGCTGGATACAGGCTCTCGCAGACAGAAGCCTGGGGTGGTCACAGAGTTTCTTCAGGACTGTAAGCTCAGCCAAAGGCGATCGGGTCGTCATCAGCACTTCCTTCACATGATCCAGGCAGAGAAAATTCTTGTAGATTTCTTCCTGCACTGGTGACAGGTACACCCACACAACAAAGTCATTTTTCCTAGTGAGAGATGGCATGACAGGAGCCTTGTTCTCACTTGGATCCTCAGGAAGAGGAGTATTCGCTTTATCAGCATAATAGCTTTTGATGTCTTCCTTGGTCCTTCTGAGGAAATAGGGCTTTATAATTGCCATGAGATTCTCTGATATCTTTAGCCCCAGTGCTTTCTCACCTGGAGTAGCATCTTTCTCCCTTGCCCTGGTAATGGGATTCTCATATTCCATTTTAAAAGTTTTGGCCGTTCCCAGGAGGGAGCCTTGGCAGGCAAAGTCAAATAAGGACCACATTTCCTGCAGGTTGTTCTGCACGGGGGTACCTGTAAGCAGGATGCGGTGCTGGGCCGGGATTGCGTACACACACTTGGTTGTCTTGTTTGACGGGCACTTGATCTTATGTGCTTCATCAAGAATGACATAGTCCCAGACAAACTCCTGCTCGTGGCAGCTGGCCAGCTGCTTCCAATTGTTAATAAGCATCTGGTAGCTTGTGATGATAATGCCATTCTTTCTCTGGACCCTCTCCAGGTTCCTGGCACGCTCTGTCTTGCTGGTGCCGTGGAACTCCTTGACGCGTAGGCCAGGTGTCCAGCGAGCGAACTCAGCCAGCCAGCTGCTGACCAGGGTGGTGGGCATGATGAGCAGGACGTGCTGGATGAGCTCAGCATCGAACATACCGGAGAGGAAGGCAATCACCTGGATGGTCTTGCCCAGGCCCATGTCATCTGCCAAGATGCCACCAGGCTTGCCGTCCCGGTGCAGGTGGTACAGGAATGCAACACCTTCCCGCTGGTGCTGGAACAGCTTCCCGTGCATCTCCCCGTAGATCAGCAGGCCGCTGCCGCACACATCCACGAAGCCCTCAACCTCTTCCTCCTCCTCCTGCTCGGCCTCGGCCAGCGCCTCCTGCACCCGCTGCATGCGGCCCCGCAGTTTCTCGCTGGGGCGGATGGCAGCCGCCAACTGGAACAGCCGCAGCGCCTCCCTCAGGTCCCCGTCCGTCGCCGCCGCCTTCGCGCTGGTCACCAGCCTGGAGAAGTCACCATGAGAACCGGGCGGCCAGGCCCGGGCTACACCCAGGAGTGCCGGCCCGCCACCCCCGGCCCGGCCCCGCCCCAGCCTGCCCGCGGCCCCCCGCAGTCTCCCGGCCGCTCAGCCCCGTTCCCGCTCACCCCCGATACCGCTCCTCTTCCACCGCCGCCTCTCCCGGCCCAGGGGCGGCCATGGCTCCAGCTCTGCCGCCCTGCGTTTTGAACGCGGCCCTTCCCGTCCCGCACCGCGCCACATGTAAATCGGCAGCGCCCACAGCCAATCAACGCCGGGGGCGGGAGCAAAGGGGCGGGGTCGAGCGCTCTCCGCACCTCCTCCCGGGCCGGGGGGCACGGGGATCAGCGCTGGTCCCGTCCAGTCCCTTTCACGCCGGGTGGTGGGAAGCGAGGGGGAACATCCGCGGGGAACTCGGCAGACACAGAAGTCCCCGCCGCCCACGGTGCCCTCCCGGTTCCTGCCGCGCCGTCGGCGGGCGGGCAGGGGCGGTGGGGGCCTCCCGCCAGCAGAGGGCGCGGCGGCGGGCGCCGCTCTGCTCCGCGCCCGTGCCCAGCGCGGAGTCGCCGGGAGACCGAGCGCTGCCATGGAGGCGCGCGCCGCGGGCTGCGGCCTGCTCGTATCCACCGGGCGCGGCGGGGCCGGGCGGGCGGGCGGGGGGCAGCGGTGGGGCGGGGCAGGCCGGTGACCGGAGGTTTTCTTAACTGCTGGCGCAGAGCGTTGCCGGCGCGGAGGTGCGGGCCGGCCGGCGGGAGCCGTGCGTGCTCGGCCTGGAGCGGCGGGCCGGCCGCTACGGGTGAGTGCGAGCCCGGCGGGGCTCGGCTCGGCTCGGTTGGTGCCGCTGCGGCGGAGCTGGGGGCGGGACGCACCGTGCCCGGGCACGGCTCAGTTCTCCGCCGAGCTGCCGCAGCCGCCGTGACTCTCGGGATCCCTGCGTGCCCCCCGCGGCGGGTTACACTCACCCTTCTCTCACCCTTCTCTCCCGGGGACCCGCGGGACCGGCGCTCCGGAGGTGCCTTCCCGGCTGCCCGATGCTCCTCCGGCAACCAGAGCCTCTGGCTGCCCCGCCGGTGTTGGACCTGCCCCATGTCAGGGAGAGTTCGACAGCTCTTAATTCTCCCCCGGGGTATCCGCGTCACGCACGGTCTCACCTTCGTTTCCCTTTACTCCTCCTGCCCCAGAAGCTTAGCGATAAAAATCGAACATTGTCTCTCTGTACACACAGCTCCCGTTTGTGCATGTGTGAGCAGGGTGTTGCTGCCGGCTCTTTACAAGCCTTCCTTCTTTGTGCAGGGTCGTTATTCGGTCCCAGGAGAAAGAAAACTCTGATCCGGATTATATTCCCATCAATAGCCACTTTAAATGTGTGCAAGGTACTGACTGTGGGGGGAAGGTTGAGAATCCCCTGCTGTCCATCCACAAACCCCAAATTTAGTGGTGTTTCCTGACCTGTCTCCTGAGCCACAGTGGGTTGAATCCTTTCCCTGTGAAACAGCAACTCATACTTTATAGAATCCCCTTGTTTCTCATCCAAGCAAGTTGTCATTCCATGTCAGCATGCAGTTGTGAGGAGCTTGGCTGGCTCCAGTGCGTGGTGGGCTTGGCATCACACAGAGCCAACACATGCAGAACCTGGATTCAGGGTCTGGAATTTGGTGTCTGCTGGTGTCTGTCTCTCAGGCTTCTCTGCTATGCCAGGAGTTAGGAGCTGTTGCCTTTTCCTGCACATTTACATCTAAACTTCTATAATGTCTCCAAGCTCTCAGCGTCCCACCTGCTGGATGAGGAAGGGCTTTAGGCCTTGTCTTGGAAAAACTTAAACAGCAGCAAGTGGCCCTAGGGTAAATCCTTATAAGGAGTAAAAGTCCTTTTTCCTGAATTTATTCATTCCCTTGTGTGCAGTTCAGTGATGTTCTGCCCCTGGTCTTGCTCTGTAGAGGAGCTCTGAAGTTCCTTGTTGAGTTGGTCTTTCTGAAAGTAGCTGCACTGATGGGGAAAAACTGTCCAGGTGTATGAGAACTGTGTGGTGGGAATCTCCCTGGGGCACTTGTTGGGAAGTGACTGTCCAGGTTCTGTCTGCCAGAGCCGTTAGGAATGTACAGATGTAAATTAGACCTCTTTGTTCCTGTCAGGACTCTTTCACGGCTGGTAGCAGGCAGTGTAATTATATGAGTCTTCAATTGCTGCAGCATCAAGCGTGAGCTCTACTGATCCTGTTTTTCCTCTTTTCTAGAGGCAGAGGAAACACTGCTGATTGATATAGCTACAAACAGTAAGTTTCATAAGGGCAGTGGTGTAGCTAAAAGTCCTGTCAGGGATCAGACACTTGTTTTGCCTTCCAGTCTTCCCCCAGGCTCTGTGTTTGTCCTCTGCCCAAGCATGGATTGTTTTCCCTCTGATGTTGCCATCTGGCTCTGTCGGACACTCTGTTGTCATGACAGACAAGGTTTGAAATGCAAATGATGGAAATGTTTGCAATTTTTCTTCCCGCTTTTAGAACTCTTCGAGATTGCAGTAGGGAGGATTCCTAAAGCCAGAAGAATGTGCTGGGGATACCCCAAGCAGGTTGGGGGGACCTCAGAAACACAGGGAGAGTAACTTAGGTGCAGGTTTCCATCACAAACAACACCTGGAAGCTGGTGGGGTCTCTGTGAGACAGCCTGGGCTGACTCAGTGCGTGTGTGTGAAGCAGGCTGCAAGGTCCGGATCCAGGGTGACGAGGCGCCGGAGCGGCTCTTCGAGATCCCTGACGAGGAGCGCTGCTTGGGATTCCTGTCAGAAGTGCAGAGCATACAGGAAGGTGAGCGGAGTTGCCCCTGTGCGTGTGAAATCCTATGCCGGTAGTTTCTCACAGGGATGGGGTTTTTTTTCCAGCCCACCTGAAAGCGTCTCGTCCTGAACCTAAGGACTCAGCCATTTGGCATCAGGTGGAGAAGAGCCTCACAAGTCTGTCTCCAGGTACAGTTGGCTTTGCTCCAGGGCCTGTGCAGTGCTGGGGTGCCCAGGGTAGGAGCTGCGTCAGGCCCTTCTTCCTTGTCTGTTAATTCATTCCTGAGTGCTGTTTTCACCCTTGGTTTGTGCATGTTGAGCTCTTTCCTGCCTTGACTTATAGTTAGTGCCCCTTTCTCCCATTTCCAGGGTCAAGCAGTCGATGTATTCTTACTATCATTTGGTTTTTTGCTCTCTTTGGAGTTACATTTTTTCCTTCTTGATCTGAGCTGTTTCAGATTGTTTCTCAGAGTGTTTTTCTTGGATTTTTCATTACAGGAGCTCTGGGGTTTGAGGATGACTTCAACACGCTGAGCCTAGAAGAGAAAAGGAACATGCAAAACCACCAAACAGGATCTCGACGGGAGCCCCCGCCTCCTCCTGTCCCTCAGAATAAGCAGTAAGTAAAGTGGGGGATCTGTTCCCTTTTTCACTTTGCTTCCTAGACAGCAGAACTAGTTCTAGTGCTGCTCTTGCCTCTTTCCTAGATTTCACCGAGAGAGAGAAGGCACATCCAGAGACCAGCCCAAGGTGACCAACACGATGCGCAAGATGTTCTTGCCCAGCACACAGTCGGGGCAGAGGGAGGGGCTCATCAAACATGTGCTGGCCAAGAGGGAGAAGGCCTACATCAACCTGCACAACTTCAGGTGAGACCTAGGAGGGAAGGATAGAGCTGCAGGATCTCTCCTGTGAGCTTGGATCTCATCCAGGATTGAACCCTGGCAGCTGCTGATGAGTTGCAGCTCAGATGGCCGACGAGGACAGTAAAGCCCAAAAGTCACCAAGAGTCCGTGGGGCAACTGCTCCTTTTGTCTTCTTTCTGTGTGTGTCAGATCTCCTCAGCCTTGGTAAGGCTGGAGCAGGTGGGCAGAAAGAGTGAAGGCAGATGTCCCACCATAGTGTTGTGGTGTTGCCCCTCGTGACGTGGTGTTAAAAGAGCCAGATATTTGCTGGTGGAAATGTCTTACTCCAAGAGGAGTGTCACTGGGAGTGAGCCAAGCCTGGGAGAATTTTCGAGGGGCAGCTGAGGGAGCAGGGGAGTCTCAGCCTGGAGAAAAGGAGGCTCAGGGAGGACCTTCTGGTTCTCCCTAACTCCTTGACAGGAGGGGACAGCTGAGGGGTCAGGCTCTGCTCCCAGGGAGCAAGGGAGAGTACAAGAGGAAACGGCCTCAAACTGCACCAGGAAAGGTTCAGGTTGGACACCAGGAGGAATTTCTTCACGGAAGGGGCGGTCAGGCATTGGAAGGGGCTGCCCAGGGAGATTTGGAGTCCCCATCTCTGGAGGTGTGCAAGGAATGCCTGGACATGGCACTCAGTGCTCTGGACTGGGTGACAAGGTGGGGATTGGGCACAGGTTGGACTCAATGATCCTGGAGGTCTTTTCCAGCCTCCGTGATTCTGCGACTTTCAGTTCTCCCATGGCTGTCATTGCCCCATGCAGGGCCACCTCACAGTGTGTGCTTCCAGCCAGAATGCTGCTGTGGTTTTCATTGTGTTTTCTAACAGCTCAACTTGCTTTTGTGTTGTAGGTTCTTTGTGGGAACATGGAATGTGAATGGACAGTCTCCTGACAGCTTCTTGACTCCATGGCTGGTGTGCGACATGGAGCCTCCGGACTTCTACTGCATCGGGTGAGCAGCTGCGGGGATCCAGGAGGGCTGGGTTAGGTTTAGGTTCTGTCATGCTCTCAGAGGCTGCACAGAGCTGAGCTGTGTCACACGGGGCTGTCTGAGGGCAAAAAGCCATTGGATGAGGCAGAGGAAGAGCTTGAACAAAGCTAGCATGACAGATTGTCCTGGAGGCATCTTCACAGCTCGCTCGTTATCCTCTGCCTGAAGTGGTGTTTCTCAGGGAGAGCGTTGCTGGCGGGTTTGGGGTAGGATCTCAAAGGCACTGTGGAGAAATTCCACTGCTTTATTTAGCAAGTGGAATTTATTTCATTATTTCCACTGCTTTACTTAACAAGTGTCCATAAGGAGCTGTTCCTCCAAGGGCTGTTGCTGTAGGTTTCACATTCCTGTAGGAAGAGGGACATGTGCAGGAGGGCTGGAGGTACTAAGCTCTTGGGTTTCCAGGTTCCAGGAGCTGGACCTCAGCACTGAGGCTTTTTTCTACTTGGATTCTACGAAGGAGCAGGAGTGGCTGTCTGCTGTGGAGAGGTCCCTGCACCCTAAGGCCAAATACAAGAAAGTGAGTTCTGCTCAGTGGTATGGGGGCTTGTCATGGAGCTGGCATGATGGGACGCAAAAAGGAAAAGGGCTTCCCTTTTCCTCCTTGTCCAAGGAGCAAGGCTTGGAAAAACCAAGGGTGATACTGGGCATGTGTATGCCTGGGCATGTGTCAAATGTGTCAAGTTAAATCTGAAGAGTCTGTTTCTGCACCACAGTTGTAGGGAAATTATGTGTTTTGAAGTAGAAATTTATAAAGGTGGGGACTACAGTACCTTTATCAAATAGAGGGTAGGTGTCAGGGAAGCAGCACGTTCAGATTCTCTACCTATATTACCTTCTCATCCTTGAATCTGAATTGCTTCAGCTGTGGCAGCAGGACTTTGTTCTGGCTGGTTTAGGGCAAGACATTGGTTTTATCTCTGCTGTGACAAACGTTTTTGCTGCAGGGACCAGTTCTGAGTACATGAATGGGTTTCCCTTTCCTCCTCAGTCGGTGTGTTTGCTTTCACACCCCATCCTGCTTGCTCTGAGCAGCTGTTACAGGGAATGAAGCAGGGAATAGAGTTGCTGAGCTGAGAGCTATCGAAGGGAGCCAGGAGTCATGGCCCAAACTGCAGAGAGGCTCCTGCTCCCTCTCCTTCCTTTGCTTCACTTGAGTTTTGGGTGAATTTCTCCCACCTTAGTGAAAGGGAGAGCACAGGATATGGCTGCAGGAGAGGGAGGTGGCTGAAGCTGTAGATAAAGCTTGTGGTCAATTGCAAATTCTGCTCCTGCAGGGCAGTCTGGGTGCTGGGCCCTTGCAGCCAAATTCTATGCTCTCAGCTTCTTTTTTCACTCCATGGGCTTAATCCCAGCACATGTGAATGTTTCTGTGCATAGAGGTGAGCATGCAGACTGCTCAAGCAGGTGAGGCCTTGTCACTGTTTTGGAGTGGCAATACCACTGTTTTGGAGGTGCAGGAATGTCACAGGTTGGACAGTGTTGGCTTAGCACCCATAAAAGATGAGCAGCAGACCTGAAATCCCCACTGGGAGAGGGCTCATGAGCATGATGTTCCCCTCTGTGAGCTGAGCTCTGTGGAAGCAGATAACTGCTCAGATCCAGAGAGGCCCTTGGCTTTAGGGAATGAGAATTTCCTGAGAATGAGTCAGTGTGTGTAGCTCAGAGATGCCTTTTGCTACCCTGTGCATCAGGCAGGTCTGCCTCAGGGAAATAAGAACATCTCTCTCCATTCCCCTCTGCCCTGGAGTCTGCAGTCAGCCAAGGTGAGCTCTGACTCCCACTGCCCTTGCAGCCTCAGGACAGCCCCAGCTCAGGGCCTGGCTGGAGCACAGCAGGGGCTGAGACCTGAGTCACAAACTGGGCATTTATTCAGTTTCTCTTTGCCCACCCTGTTGTAGGGATGGACCAGAGTAGGGAATGCAGTGAGCTCACCCTGCTGACAGCTCCTGGGGGGTGACAAATGGACCCCAAGAACCTTGCTGTGGACAGGAGACCCTTTGGGTCCTGTTGTTGCAATTAGGGATTGAATAGACACCATGAGGAACAGGGAGAGCCAGAGCAACAGAGCATTAGGCATAGCAGATCAGATCAGAACTGCATTCCCACTGCCTCTCTGGGAATTCAGGATCCCATTTATTTTTGCAGGTGCAAATGGTTCGCCTGGTTGGGATGATGTTGCTCATATTTGCTAAGAAGGATCATCTGAGCAATATCAGAGAGATTGTGACAGAGTCTGTGGGCACAGGAGTCATGGGAAAGATGGTGAGTCACTGAGGCCAGCTTGTCGCTTCCCTGTGTCCATGAAGGAAGTGGCACAGTCTGGTTTGGTTCACCTGAGCCATCCCAGTCCTCTCCCCGTGCTTCACCTGCCACCTGCTCCAACTCCACTGGTCCCTCCTGTCCCCAGGGCAACAAGGGTGGTGTGGCCATCAGGTTCATGTTCTACAACACCACCTTCTGTGTCGTCAACTCCCACCTGGCTGCCCACGTGGAGGACTTTGAGCGCCGAAACCAGGACTACAAGGACATCTGTGCCCGGATGAGCTTCCTGATCGCTGGTGACAGCCTGTCTGAGCTCAACATCATGAAGCATGAGTGAGTTGTACCCTTTGGAAGTGGTGTCAAGTAACCCAAGTCAAGTCAGAACTGCAGCAACAGGAGATTTCATGTTTTCTGGCTTGATAAAATAATTTGAAATCCCAAGGGCTATGGTGTGCTGCAGTTCCTGCTGACAAACTGGTCACCTCCTTGCTGCAGTGCCTTGTGTACCCTGTCCCCAATGTCCCTCTCCTTGCATTTGTGTATAACTTCCTTTTCAGCAGGCCTAAACAGAATACAAATGGTTGGTGCTTCTGTAATTAATACTTAAACCATTTAGAAACTAAAAATGTAGAGTGGATTAGTACAGAAAAAAAAAAAAAAACTTCAAATATTAGATTATCCTTGATAATCCACCAATGGAAACGTTGAGGTTTGACTATAAACAGGAAGAGCTTTGGTACTAGCAAGGGGTTTAGATTTTAATCTTTGAATGAAACCTTTATGGAGTAAAGAGTGAGTGCCATGAGTGTTTCTTTAGCTGCTGATAGCAAGAAGGCTGTAGGCCTGTTTGGAAGCCTGGAGGGGAGCAGGGTGGGAGCGGGTGCTGGTGAGATGTGGCTGATGGCTGGGATAGGAAACAGTGTCCAGAAGGTTATAAACTCCAGGAAGCTAATTCTGCTCCTGCTAGTTCTGTGTCAGGCGGTCTTGGCTCAGTAGGTGGTGCAGCATTGGCCTGCTCTGGTTGAAGGAAAGGCCGTGAAGAACCAACAGGCAAAAGCAGGATGTCACATGAGGAATAACCCTGCAGATACAGATGCCTCACCTGTCCTGCTGGCTGACAGGCTGGCTCCACTTAGTGAGCTCCACCACTGCCCTCTTCTTAACACGAGAAGAGCCTCAATGCTGGGTGGATTTTGTGTGAACACTGGTTTTGCTTCATTAGAGAGTCAGTGTTGTTCTCTGGCTTGTTTCAGCCTGAGACAAATGCATTATCTCCTACTAAACCAAGTCTTCAATCTGTGGGGAATTTCAAAGGAGATGGACTTATTCGTGTAGGATGTGCTGTCACTAGAAATTTCTCTTGTTGGACTCAATCTTTAATGTCTCCTTTTTGTCTTCCACATGTCTCAGCTTTAATGTTGTTTGAAAAGGGGAACTGTTAATTGTTGGTCTGCTCCCAGAATTCTTCCCTGTGAGGGTGAGGAGGCCCTGGCACAGGCTGCCCAGAGAAGCTGTGGGTGCCCCCTCCCTGGAATTGTTCAAGGCCAGGTTGGACGGGGCTTGGAGCCACCTGGGATAGTGGAAGTTGTTCCTGACCATAGCAGGGGGCTGGAACAAGATGAGCTTTAAGCTGATTTCCAAACCAGACCATTCCATGATTCTATGTGTATCTTTGTTTGCAGTGTTGTTATCTGGCTGGGAGACTTGAACTACAGGCTGTGTCTGCTGGATGCCAGTGAGGTGAAGAATCTCATCAGCAAGAACGAGCTTCAGAAGCTGCTGACGTATGACCAGGTCAGTGAACTCGTTGACATTCTCCCCATCCCTGGGAGGTCATCTTGGTTTAGGATGTGGCTCTGCTGGGGAGGAGCTGGCAGACATGGAGCTGGGGAAGGGGCTGGAGCACAAATCTGATGAGGAGCAGCTGCGGGGGCTCAGCCTGGAGAAGAGAAGGCTCAGGGGTACCTTCTTGCTCTCTACAACTCCCTGGGAGGAGGGTGCAGTCAGGTGGGGGTTGGTCTCTTCTCCCAGTTAACAACTGGCAGGATAAGATGAAACAGCCTCAAGTTGTGCCAGGAGAAGTTTGGGTTGGATATTAGGGAATTTTTTTTTTATGGAAATAGCTGTGCAGCTGTGGCAAAGGCTGCCCATGGCAGTGATGTCCTCATTCCTGGAGGGATGTAACAGACACATAGAGGTGGCACGTGGGGTTAGTTGCAGCCTTAGTGCTGGGGGGAGCAGCTGGACTCAGTGGTTTTGGAGGGCTTTTCCAACCTACGTAATTCCATGGCACACTGCAGTAAGGGTCTGGACACAGACTTAGACACTGGACCCTGAGAGAGCTCTGGGTGTGCTGGTTGCAACATCCCTCTAAACAAAACCAGATTGTCCACACTGGGGTAACTGGGTGACTTGAGCAGTCACTGTGTGTGTCTGTGTCTCAGTGCAGGAGCTCTCTCTTAAATACAAACTATAAGCTATAAGAACACAGGTATTTGTAACCGCAACAAAAGCTGCTGTGATGAGTGTTGTAGAAGAGGTATTGATTTGGAGCCCAAATCTGCTTAGCCAGTTGTTCCTGAATTCAGTGCTGTCTCCTTACCTGCTCAGCACTTCCCTGCAGCACACGGAAGCTGGTGGCAGGTGCCTTTCAGGTGAAGGGTTGCACCCGAGAAACGTGAACAGCAGTGGTGAAATACCACCTCTGACACAGTTTAACAGTAATTTTAGTTGATTGTCCTCTGTAGCTCATTTTTGCTGTACTGCAGAGCTTCGTGCAGGAAACAGCTGTAGCTTAGGTCTTAGTGAGGAAAACATCCAGGAGATTTTTCAGAAGAGGAAAGGAGCAAAGGAGGGTGGTGTCAGGTTGTCAGGCAAGTGCAATCCTGGAGGCCCTTGTTCAAATGATTGGTGGGGAAAGATTAATGATGGCAATCTTAAGCCTGAAAACTGATGAGAGCATTTAGTGATTAATATTTCCCTTAACCCTTGCTTGATGCTGCCTGCATGGTCTGGTGAGCAGCACCATGCCCAGTTGTACTCGGTCTGTTTGGAAAACATTTCACTTGTGTGTTAAAGGTGTGAGGTCTGAGAGGCAGTTTGGGGGTGTCGGAACCCCACAGAATGGCCACAGGCTGTGGTTGCTCTGCCTGTAGATCTGCTTTCTGACATTGCTGTGGCAGGGGAGGGTTTCTTGGGTTTGGTTTGGATTTTTTTCTTTTTAAAGTTTTCTTTTTCTGCTTTAGCTGAATATTCAGCGCACTCAGAAGAAAGCATTTGCAGATTTCATGGAGGGAGATATTAAATTCATCCCCACATATAAATATGACTCTAAAACAGATCGCTGGGACTCCAGGTACATTGGCTGCCACTGGGCGTATTTACCTATGACACAAAGCGCATTTTCTCACGAAACTTGATTTCCTGCTTCCTAGAGCTGTGAATACCTGCCAGTGTTGTGCTTGGCATTCCTTTATTTCCCGCTTTCTGCAATAAGCAGCCCCTGTGTATGCTGACCAGGCACATCCCTTAAACCATCCTGAAGGCAGATGAAGCGTGAGCTCAGGTGACCCTGCACTGGGGGCTTTTTCTATTACCAGGGACAGGCAAACAGTATAAAACAGGAATTGAAGAGCTAAGGAAACAGGCTCTCTGAGTCACCCTGTCCCCTGACTTGCACACCCACTGGGTGGCTGCACTGTGATAGCAACTGTGGTTCCTGCTTGGTGCCTCCCACAGATATGGCTGCATCTGCTGCAGGGGCTGCTCCAAAGGGAGGAACTCCCAAGGAGGACTCTCAAACCATGTAGTGATTGAATTTGACTTGCAATTTTTATGAATCAGCACGGTAGTTAATCTGAAGAAGGATAACCCAGGATTCAGGCTTCACAACATAGTAGTAATCACTGAGAAGACTTTCCCTAGTGGAAACAATGAGCGATGGGCTGGACTGAGGGCAGAAAGGTCTGGCAGCACAAGAAAGTCATGCAGCTTGGGTCACAGAACACATGGGTTCAGGCTGTGGAAATGGGCTTGACTGAGGGTTATTTTATTTCCTGGTGCTGGAAAGGATGGGAATTTTATCTCCTGTATTGAGAAAGGGAGAGAGAACAGAAGAAATAACAGAATTCAAGTTGGGGTAAGTGATAGGAGTTCATCCCATTGTGGGCATGATATTTCTGGTCTAAGAGGTTTTAGCCTGCTAGCAGCCGCTAAAATCTCTTAAACCAGAAATATGCCCACAGTCCCCCCACTGCTGTGATGATGTGGGTGGAGGGAACTGCCTTGTTGAGAAGAGGAACAGCTTGGATGGCTTGACAGGATTGTTGGATTCCCCTGGTAACTTGTTTTCCTTTGTAGTGGGAAGTGTCGTGTGCCAGCGTGGTGTGATCGGATCCTTTGGAGAGGAGGAAACGTCAATCAGCTCCGGTACAGCAGTCACATGGACCTCAAAACCAGTGACCACAAGCCCGTCAGTGCCGTTTTCCGCATCGGGGTAGGTCTGTGTGTCTGTTGGGGCAGGATCCCAGCGCTGCCAGGCATTCCAGGCATTACTGTGGGAGGCAGTGATGGAGTCAGGGCACCTCTGCAAAAGGCTGTTGCAAGAGGACAGATGATCCCAGCTGAGGCGTGCCTGCTGTGGAGTTGCTGCATCTGGTGCTGCATGGGGACACTCCCATGTCCATTTTTGCTACCTCCTGCTCCCTGGGTGGCTCAGGTCACAGAATGGGTCAGGTTGGAAGGGAACACAGTGGGTTGTTTGCTCCCATCTCCCTGCTCCAGCAGAGCCATCCCAGAGCACGTGGCACAGGATTGTGTCCGGGCAGTTCTGGGCTCTCTCCGCTGAGGGGCATTTCACAGCCTCTCTTGGCAATCCATTTCAGTACTCGGTCATCCACACCGTGAAGTTCTTCCTCATGTTCATGTGAAACTTCTTGGGATCAGTTCCTGCCCATTCTTCTGGTGCCATTGCTGGGCCCCACGGAGCAGAACCTGGGCCCTGCTCAGAGCCCTCCCTGCAGACAGGGGCAGACAGGGCTGAGAGCCCCTCTTAGCTGTGTCTCCTCTCGAGGGTGAGCAGCCCCAGCTCCCTCAGCCTTTCCCTGCAGGGGAGATGCTCCAGGCTCTTCAGCATCTCTGTAGTTTTTGCTGGCCCCACTCCAGGAGCTCCATCTCTCTCCTGTACTGGGGAGCCCAGAACTGGACACGGCACTTCATGTGTGCCTTACCTGGGCTGAGTAGAATAGGCTGAGTCTACTTAAAGAAAATCCTTCCTTGTTTACATCTGGAGAATCATGAGGAATGCTGCAGCGTGCCAGTGCTGTCTCACAGAGGTTGCCTCCAGTGAGCTCCCAGTTGTGTGACCAGTGGCCAGACAGACCCTGGTAACATCTGCAGGGGTGAAATCTGTGTGAAGTTGCAGACGCAGCTTGGGACCGCACACGTATGTGAACTCTCTCAGCCTTGCAGCTACAGAAGCAAGTGCTTAGAGAAATAATTCACTTCTGCAGTTTGCTCATGATCAAGAGACTTCCTGTGAATCCAGTCAGAATGCTGAGTGTTTATTGTCACCCACAGGTGAAGGTTGTGGATGAGCAGAAGTATCGGAAGCTGTTTGAAGACATTGTTCGTATAATGGACAGGATGGAGAATGACTTTCTTCCTTCGTTGGAGCTGAGTAGGAGAGAGGTGAGGATGAAACTGGGATCATTGTCACTGCCCAAACACAGCAACCTTCAAAGTGCCAGGACTTCTTTCAAAGACTTTGTTTCAATAAACTGGATTATGGGAAATTGAGCTCTATCCTTTATCTTATGATCAAGAATTGGGTTTGCGACAACATGTGTCTTAGCTCCTTGGCAGGACTTCTGTGAGGAATTCTGCATTGGATGGGCTCCTCTCAGCCATGGAGGGCCACTGCAGAGTCTGGGGGGGGCTGGCCATGGGCCGTATCCTAGCCACTAACATCACTTGATTTCTCTTTGCTCTGCAGTTTGAGTTTGAGAATGTGAAGTTCCGTCAGCTGCAGAAACAGAAGTTCCAGATTACCAATAACGGGCAGGTCACCTGTCACTTCTCCTTCATCCCAAAGCTCAATGACAGCCACTACTGCAAGCCATGGCTTCGAGCCGAGCCTTGTGAAGGTTACCTGGAGCCAGGTGAGTGTACTGCTGTAATGTTACCCCCATCCCATCTCTATTCAGTCCTTCCAGTCTTTCCTGTGTCCCACCTTTCTTGGCATCAGTCTTGTCTCTTTGTCATTTCTGTTGTGGCCTTTGACCCTGCCACTCTGTGTTTGTCCTTGTTATCCCTTCTTAGGGTGTGTGTGTGTTCTTGAGAGCTGTGTGTGTTGCAGATGAGAGCACGGAGATCTCCCTGGATGTGTATGTCAGCAAGGACTCAGTCACCCTCCTGAACTCTGGTGAGGATAAAATTGAGGATATTCTTGTCCTGCACCTGGACCGAGGGAAGGACTATTTCCTGACCATCAGTGGCACCTACCTGCCCAGCTGCTTTGGCACCTCGCTCGAGGCCTTGTGCCGGATGAAGCGACCCATCCGAGAAGTTCCGGTCACCAAACTCATAGACCTGGTGAGTTCCGAAGCAGCTCTTCTAACCTGATTCCCTTCTGATTGCTCCCAAAAACAGGAGCAGTACCTGCAGCTCAGGCTCTCTGTGCTGGCTCTGAGCTGAGTGACTTCACAGAGCTTGAGGTGCTCTTTTATTCTTCTTGTCTATCACAGCCGGTGGCTTTTGGCAGTCTGTACTATATCCCTTTTTTCTGAGTAGGCTCTAAATTCTGTTTGATGGGACGAAAAAGTGATCCCAGCACCTCATGTTGTTGTTACTGGTGCTGGCAGGCTCAGCTGGGTGGCACTAATGTGTCGTAAGAGATGTGATGGGGCTCCTCTCATCCAGGGTATATGGGTTGCTTCTGCCATGATGAGTGCCCCGGGGGCATTTTACTTCTGGGTGCATTCCCACTGCTCAGGGGAAAGGGCAAGCAGAAGCTGGAGGACCTAAGGAAAGTCTGTGGTGTGGGATGCTAAAGAACATAGCTCAACAGATGAGCGATGTCACAGCCTCTCTGGCCATTTCCTCCCACACCAACCACAGTGAGAGAAAATGCCTCAGATGAGAGATAACTCATCAGGGAGAGATCTCTCTGTGGTGCAGCAAACTGTTCCTCCCCCCAGCCTTTGCCGGCCCTCAGCATCAATATTCCTCCTCCCACAGTTCATTGTGTGTGTGAGAGGGTGCAGTGGTGCTCTAGTCATCTCTTGTCCTTTGGGTACTCTCAGCTGTTTCTGGGGTTGTCCCGTTTTGGGGATGTAGTTCTGATTTCCAGGCTGGTTTCATTCATCTCTCCTTACTGCCTTACTTGGCCATGTTCCAGTGAGGTGCAGCAGCTCCTGGGTGCCAGTTCATGTCCACATTCTTGTTCAGCCAGGAGAGTTCTTTTATTTCTGTCCACCTGAAAGCTCAGCCCCATTGTTTGAGCCTCTCCTCTCCTCTCCTCTCCTCTCCTCTCCTCTCCTCTCCTCTCCTCTCCTCTCCTCTCCTCTCCTCTCCTCTCCTCTCCTCTCCTCTCCTCTCCTCTCCTCTCCTCTCCTCTCCTATTCTACCTTTGTAGATTTGCCAGCTTCCGCTCTCATTGCCTCCACATTTTCTTATTCCTTCAGCAGTTGTCCAGTGCTTCTCCCCGCCTCTTTCTGTTTCCATCTTTAATTCTAGGTATCTACTTTTCTCACAAGTCTAATATACAGAGAAGTCAGTTTTATACAAGAATTTTGACTTTTTAACGCACAATCAGGCTAGGCAGGAGCCAGGTGGCAAGATACACCGTTTGCCTCCTCAGGTCAAGCAACTGATCCAGGCTTCAGGCTCCTCGGATTTCTGAGGATTTGGTTGAAAGTCAGTCTTGTTCTAGTAGTGGGTCTGGAATATTTCACTGGCCTTGGTTGCTTTTCCACCTGCTTTGTCCAGCTCAGCACCAACTTCTTGCTTGACAGAGAGGAATTTGAGCCCAGATGCTTGGCTCTGCCCTCAGACACACACTGTTAGATTTGTAAGAGCCCATTGAGGCTGCTTCTCCTTCCATCTATAGATTTCCTTTTCCTGTTAACTCAGTGAAACATCTAGAAATAAAGGAAGAGAAACAATCTGGAGCACCTGCTCCAGTGTCTGCAGCAGGGACACAGCTCTCCTTACGGAACTGGAGGATATTTTAAGGTTTTTGGTTCTGATTTTACCTGTGAGCTGAGAAATCCTTGGAGCCAGACCAAGCTGAGCACTTACTGCCTGGGTCAGTGGTGCTGGTGCTGTCTGCCCTGCAACCTGGAGCATTTGGGTGCAGTTCCCTGAGTTTGAGCTCAGGCTGTGTGAGGCTGGCAGTGTCTATGCCTTAAGAACCTTCTGCACTTGCATGTGCTCATCCTTCGCTGCATCCAACATTTTCCTCAGCCTGGCTAGACTTTGTGGTTCTCAGTAGAGAGTGGTCTGGAGATCACTGAGGGGCTGAGGTAGGTGGGTGTGGAGTGGCACCATGTAGGTGGGAGTTTGGGAATGGCTCTCCTGGTTCTCCCAGGAGGGAGACACTGACATGGCTGCTGTCACTGGAGCACCTCTCCTTTGGGATTTCAATATTATTGTCTCATTCCGTTTTTTCTTGGAATCCTACTTTGGGTTTTAAAAAGCCTCTTGAAGAGCTCCTGTCAGGAACAAGTGAGTCTTGTGGAGCAGATCATGCTGAAGACTCAACATTAGGGAGAAATTGTTCCCTGTAAGGGTGGGGAGGCCCTGGCCCAGATTTCCCAGAGATGCCCCATCCCTGGAAGTGTCCAAGGCCGGGTTGAAAGGGGCTTGGAGCAACCTGGGATAGTGGAAGATGTCCCTGCCCTTTTCAGGGGGTGGAATGAGATGAGCTTTAAGGTCCCTCCCAACCCAAACCACTTGATGATTCTGTGGAGAGGTGGGCAGCCAGGCTCAGGTTGGGGGGCGAGGTGGAGATGACTCAGCCGTTACAAAACGTGCAGGTGGCTGTCTGCCCTCCCCAACCTGTCACTGTGTCGCTCCCCCTGTGCTTCAGGAGAGAAACCTGTGCCAGCTCCCGTTCGGAGCAAGCTGTTCCCGGGAAGAGGCCAGTCTGTTGTGGCTCTGTTAGAACTCAGGGAGCCTCCAGGGGAAGCAGGCACTGCAGAGGCCACAGGGGACCCTGAGATGCTGCTCTCTCCTGGTGTCCCTGTGCTCTGGGAGCTGCAGCTCCCAGCTCAGCCTGGGAATGCACTGGGGCTCTTCCCTCCCTGGAAGGCTGATCTGCCAAGACTCAGCATGAACAACCTGCTTCCGTTCCCTCCTGCACGCCCCGTGAGCAGCGTCCAGCCGGCCCTGGCTGGACAGGGATGGCTGTTTGGGGATGCTGGGGGTTTGGCTGTGCTCCTGGAGAGCTTGGCACACTCCTCTCTATGCTGTGCTAATGCTCTTAGGCTGCAGCAGCAGCAACCAGGTTGAGCACAAACACTCATTTCCCTGACTGTACTGAAAGCTGCTTAGGGGCCCTGTGAGCTCCGCAGCTGCCACACACTCAGAAACACAGATTTAGCCCAGGGAACGTTTTATCTCTGGTCTGGTCACAAGGGGAGTTGGCTGAAATAACGTAGGGACTGTGATTCTGACCAGGGAACTTCTTCTGGTGGGCACGTCTCACCTGCCTGTGGCCCAGCTGATGGCCAGTGTGTGCTGCTGTCCAAGCCCCTTGGAGGGGTTTCCAGAAATCCTGACAAGGCTGTGCATCATGTGAGCAGGATTGTTGCTAATTGGCAGGCAGATCTCTCACAGGTTTAACTTTGGCCATGTCAGCAAAATGTGTGAAGTACCTCGTGTTCAGTGGGTTCTTGTAATGCAAATTAGGCTTCTGCTTAATCGCAAGAGTTAATCCAAGAGTGCTTTCTCCCGTCTTAACCACACTTTTTTCCTCTCCTCTCTTTCCTGCTCTCAGGAAGAAGACAGCTTCTTAGAAAAGGTAACACAAGCAATTGCTGTGTGGCAGTCTGCTTCTCAGTGGTGTGTTTGTAAAGAATGAGAGCTTTTCCCGTGTTTTCTGTGGCAGAGGGAAGGGGAGGGGAGCACAGAGGGGACATGGCTGCCAGCAAAGCTTCTTAGCACAGCTGTGGCCTGGATGAGAGCACGGAGAAACACACAGTGACCCCAGAACCAAGCCCAACTGGGATGTTTAAGCTCACCAGATTTGCTTGTGGGAAAAAAAAAACACTCTCCCGATCCTGACAGCAATGCTGGATAGTCCCAAAAATGATTGGCAGCTTTTGACATATCTCTGAGCATAAGGAGGAGTTCACCACAGCATCCTCTCAGACCTGTGGGAAGAGGGCTGGAGTAGGAAACTCAGTTCCTTCCTTCCATCTGGTTGTGTCCCTGTGGAGGCTGAGGGAAGGCCTTATGCAGGAGGTGGATGTTTCTGTGCCTCCTCATGCAGTGGGGCTGCAGCTGCTGTCTGTGGTGGCCCGAGTGGGATCACTGCTTCCCTTGGCACCCATGCCCAGTGCTGTAGCCAAGCAAGGAAAACGTCCTTGGGAGAGCAAGTGGGAGATGCTGGGGGTGTTCATACTCTCCCTCTGCTGGTTCTGACATTTGTAACTTGTTAGAGCTGATTTTACACTGGCTTCCTAGTCTGAGTGAGCTGTTCCTCTCTGGGCTGTCAGCACAGTGGCTGAGTAAAACAGAAGAGGGAAAGAATGTTTCCTCTCCAAGAGGGGATCGAGCTCGGCTGTTTAACCACATGAAGCTCACAGACTCGCTCCCAGCAGAGAAGGGAGGAATTCTCATGCTTCCATCTTCCCGTGGGAGGGACGTGGCCGTGCCTCCCTTCCTCACACGCGGCAGGAGAGGGCGCTCGGGGCCCGGCCAACGCGCACTCCCCTCCTCCGTCCGCTCCTGCTCCTCCTTCTCTTCCTCCTCCTCTCCCCGGGGCACCTCGAGCCTTCTCTTCCCTCCGTGCCTGGCATCTCCTGCATGGGGGTCTCCACAGCTCTCCCAGTCATGCCAAGGGCTGCTCCGGTGCTTGGCTCCAGTGATGCCCTGGCACAGGGGGTTTCTGCAGAAGAGCCTCATCCTGGGAAGAGCAGGATGGGAGAAGGTCTGCAGCTCGCTCCCTTTCCCTCTTAGAGGAATTCTGTAATGCTCTTGTCTGCCACACTGCTTCCCAACCTTCCCGGTGCATGTAGCTGTGCAAGGCAGCCATGCAGCCGTGACTGCTCATCTACTGGTGGGGTCAGACCACGTGCTGTGCAGGGCAGAGCTGTGCTGTGCCGTGTGGCAAGAGGGGCTACTGCCGGTGCCACCAGGGCTTGTGTGGACTTGGGGTGTCTGGGCATAGCAGGGGAGCTGCCCCTGGCTGCTGTCAGTGGCTGTGTGTGCTGCAGGGACAGCCATGGCAGTTGTTGCCTCAGCTGGAGTGAGGTGCTTTCTGTGTGGCTTGCGGACTCCTCTGCTGGTGGCGGGGTTGTGTTCCTGCTTGTGCTGGTTCCTGGGTGCTTTGGGAGTGCTGGGCATGGCTTTCTCCTTGGAGGTCACAGGAATGTGAGTGACCATGAAGGGAGATCAAAGTCAAGCCAAGAACATGGATTCGGTTAAAGCTTGGTGTGATGGAGACGTCTGAGCCATGGAGCTCCTCAGCTGCTCCACGGGAGTAAGCAGGAACTGTGACAGTGGTGGTGTGTACTCAGTGAGAGCTCTCCTTGGGAAAATCAGGGAAGAACTTCAGGAATCGGGACAGTTCCAGAGCCATGAGAGCAGCTGTGTCTGGAGCACCCTGGAGTCAGGGAAGGTGTGGACTCACTGGGCACAGGGCTGGGCTCCCCAGTGTGGCAGCTCCCGCAGCACAAGGACTCGCTGGGTGCCAGCCTGTGGCTGCGGGGCGGGAGCTGGGATGGGGCTGGGGCACCCCGGGCAGCCAGAGCCCCTTCCTGGGGGGCTGAGGGGGCTGGGGCTGTTGGCACCACCGGGCAGGTTGTTCCATGGGGCAGCAGGAGGGAGAGGAGCCAGGACCTGCGGAGCAGTGGCTGGTGCTGTGAAAGTGAGTCAGGGCTGGAGCACCCCAGGGTCCTGCTGCTTCCCCTCTCCCAGCTTTCCCTACCAGGGACTAAGGGCCTGAGGCAGAAGGGACTGAGGTTTCCCTGAGCCCTTGTGTGCTTTCTCCCCAGGAGAAATCCATCCTGCAGATGGGCTCCCTGGACAGCGAGGAGGCGAGTGAGGTGCCTCTGCAGGTGCCAAAGGAGATCTGGCTCTTAGTGGACCACCTATTCAAGCATGCCCTCCACCAGGTGAGAGGGAGGGCAAGGGAGAGGGCCTCTGTCATGCTGGAGCTCTCCTGGTGACCTGGTTCCTCACAAGCACCTGGAGATCAGCTCCAGTTTGGTGTTTACGGGGCAAGGCTTTTCCCTGTGCTCAAGGAACTGGCTAGGTGTGCTGGGGTTCCCCATTGACTGCGAGTCACCATGTGCCTCAGCCTTTGTAGGGAAGATGACTTACTCCATCCGTGTGCTGTTTTTGACAGGAGGACCTGTTCCAGACTCCAGGCATGCAGGAAGAGTTGGAGCAGATCATTGACTGCCTGGACACCAGCATTCCTGAGACAATCCGTATCCTTCTGTGATGGGTATCAGCTCTGCTTAGGAGAGTTCACTCTTGGGAGAGCTTGTCTGTCACCTTTACCTGGCAGGTGTCCTGGCAGGGATGGGCTCCCCTTGGTCCGCCCACAACCTCTCTGAAAGTTGAATCTGTGATAGCCAAAGCGGCCAAGGGCTCTGGAAGCTTCTGCAGGGCTGTGCTGAGCACAGGAGCTGGGATACTGAGGAGCATGGTGTGGAGAAGAGGTTAATGGAGCAGGGGGCTCCTGTGCAGCCAGAGGGTGGGAAACACAGTGCAGGGTGGATGGATCTGTTTTTCATGGATGGGAGACAGTGGAGGGGAAGGAGGAGGAGGAAAGGTTAGACAGGCAGGGAAACTTGCATGACCTCCAGCAAGATGAGCATCTGGGTGGGAGGAGATCTCTGCTCAGCATGACCCTTGATTCCCAGCGATCCAGCGGGCAGTAATCATTCTGTGGCTGAAGCTCTCCTCATCTTCCTGGAGGCTCTGCCGGAGCCTGTGATCTGCTACGAGCTGTACCAGCGGTGCCTGGAGGGGTCCCACAGCAGCCGGCTGTGCCGACAGGTGTGGGGCTGTGCTGACGTGTGGAGCTGCTGCTGGCTCAGGCCAGCTCCTGCTGCCGTGGCCTGTGCCATGGCCCAGGGCCTGCCTGGGCCCTGCTCCCTACCTGGGGGCTGTCAGTGGCTCTGGGAGAGTGGGAAGTGCTTCCAGAGAGACCCCAAGTGAGCCCTGTCTCACCCTGAGCACGTGGAGTACAGGGAGGGGCTGAGTTGCCCCTGGTCCTGAGGGTTTGAGTACCTGCTCAGAGCTACAATTCCTGTCCTTCCATGGAGGGCTATGCATAGCTCTTAACAGCTGGTGGGACAGTGAAAGCTGGGATCCAACTATAAAACAAGCAGGAAGCAGCCCCAGAGCAGTGGGGCCTTTTTCCTAATGACACGGCTTTCCTTGAAGCAGTGTCACCAAGGGGCCACAGCCCACAAGTGCCATCAGCACTGGGCCGCAGCTGTGGGTAAGTTGCTGTGGAGCCCAGAGTGCCACGCGTGCCCAGGCAGCAGCGGTGCGAGCTGGGAGAGCCTGCTGACACCATTTCCTTGCAGGTGATCCTTCAGCTGCCGAGCTGCCACCGCAATGTGTTTCGGTACCTAATGTCCTTCCTGCGGGAGCTGCTCAGGTACTCGGAGGACAACAACATCAGTGCCACCATGATCGGTGAGTGTTGTTCCTCCGCATCCCTCGCTCCATCCCAGCCTTTTCCTGCGCCTCCCAAGGTCTTCATTCCTCGCCAGCGACTGATTTTACCTGCCTCCACAGCCGCCCTGTTCTCCAGCCTCCTCCTGCGCCCTCCGCCCAACCTGATGGCCAAGCAGACCCAGCAGGACCGCCAGCGTGCCATCAACTTCCTCTACAGCTTTCTGCTCACCGGGGACGAGGAATGACTCGTGCCGTGTGCCAAAGCCGGGCCCGCGCTCCAGCTGGGCCTCTCACAGCTCCGAGGGTAAAGGCTCCAAGCTCTCCAAGTGCCGTGTTTACAGTCGGAAGGGACGCGCTGCCCGTCCTTGGCACGCCGCAGCCCGCACTGCAGAGGGCCTGCACGCTCATTGCACTGCCATCCACCTCTGCAGCCTCCGGCCTCCCCGCGGGAGCCAGGCGGATCTGTCGATGCCCGAGCACTGTGCCAGCACCCATTGTCCCGTGGCAGTGTCACCATTTCCCCAGGTCACGTTTCTGTCTGTGTCACCCCCATCTCCCAAGAGCTGCTGTGCAGAGGGGCGGGGATGCTCTCGGAGGCCGTGGCACACTGTATCCCTCCAGTGCCAGCTATGTGGGCTGGTGCATACCCCGCTCCAGACTGCTGTGGAACGTGTGCCACCCTCTGCCACGCAGCCCTGCCAGCCCTGATGCCATCACTGTGCTATGGACCGTGCTGACCCAGGAAGGTCATTTGGACATTCGGCCGCTCCCCTTTGGCAGGGCCTTTCCCCTCTCCCCTCCCTCCCAGGACACGGGGCCTTGGCATACCAGTCTGTCCCTGCACCCTTCATTCTGCCCTCACTTTCTTCTCCCTTCCCTGCCCCAGCTTCCCCCCAGGACACAGGATGGTGGGTAACCAGTGACCAGGGTCAGAGCCACGAGCTGCCCTCTGCTCCTCCTGTGCTGTCCTGTGCATCTTGAGCAGGACGGGACCACTGTCCCTCTAGCGCAGCTTACAGTGTGGGGTAGGACAGGCTGGGTGCCCATGTGCCACTAGATGGAGTCCATTCTCTCCTTCCCGGGGTGCTAACGGAGGGTGCAGGTTTGGGGGAGTGAGAGGAGACAGAAATGCTCCTCGGGGGGCCAGAGGGGCAGCTGGGTTGCTGTGCAGGAAGGCTGCAGTGCAAGGGTCACACAGCTGGCTGAGGGGACAGCCCTGGGGCTGCTGACTGAGGTTACAGGAGTGGCCTGTCCCACTGAAACACTAAGAGGCCTGTGAGGCCACGTGGTCTCAGGTGAGGGAGGGCAAAGCCAAGAGGAGGGAGCCTTGGCAGTGCCTGGGGTTAGCCCAGGGTGTCGTGTGGCCCTGCTGTCCCCATGCATTGGCTGAGCTGCCGTGGGCTCCCCTCCCTTCTGCCTTTTTCTTTTCCTTAAAATTTTTAAATTACATAATTTATTGGGAAACCGTTCCAAATAAACCTCTGTTGTGCAAGGCCTGGGGGCTGCATGGGGTGTGCCTGCCCTCTCTCACACAGCTCTGCCCTGTCGTGGAGCCCTGCCTGGAGCTCCAGGCTTGTTCCAGGTGCGGCTGAGGGCTGGGCTCTCCCCCAGCCACTCAAGCAGCATGCTGGGCACAGCTGGGGAGAGTGGCAGCGGGTCCCATGCCACCGGTCCCTGCTGGTTTTACTGCTGGGTGCACCCCGATGTGCTGACACCGCCGTCCAGTGCCCATCCTGCAGTGGGTGGTGGCATGTGCCATGCTGGCGTGGAGATGGCACTGGGTCCGGCCGGGTGCAGCAGGGTGCTGGTGCCTGTGTGTGGCACACGGCTTTGGCAGCCCTTAGCAGTGATGCCTGTGGCGCCCGAGGCTCTGCTGGGCCAGCAAGTGGAGAAAGCCCGCGTGTCCTGCCGCAGGAAATGGCGGCCGGTGTCATCTCCATCTGCTTCCTGCCGGCTCCTTGGGAGCAGGGCTGTGCCTGGGCAGCTGCTCCCGTGCTGTCACAGAGGTGACCAGCACAAGGTGCTGGCGTTGTTCCCACAGCCACCGCATTCCTGCCACTGCCAGCGGAAATGCCGGAGCGAGACCAAAGGCGTGATGCTCCCTGGGGATGGGACAAGGCCCGGGCCTGCCTGTCCTCCTCCTCAAGATGGTACAGGGATCCTTGTGGGGGATTCTGGAGGCTGTTGGGCTGCAGCTCCAGGGGTCTCGCTCATGCATCGGCCCACCATTAACATGGGCACTGAGGGACGCTGGTGATGCTCAGGTGGTGGGGCTGGAGGAGCTGGCAGTGTCCCACAGCCACACTGAACATCCTTTGCCAGCCCTGGGTGGGCAGTGAGCTCTCCCTGTTCCCCCTGGGGACAGCCAGAGGTCCCCAAGGACTACAGAGCTCCTGCGACCGCTCAGCCCGCTCCGAGTGCCCCGGCATTCCTCTTTCCCTGCTCAGTGAGCCGGGAGCTGGCAGTCCCCATCCTTATCCTGCCAGGACAGACCCTGCTTGCACAGCCAGGGATGGGACTGCCCTGTGCCCCT
Source organism: Hirundo rustica (assembly GCF_015227805.2). Taxonomy (NCBI): domain Eukaryota; kingdom Metazoa; phylum Chordata; class Aves; order Passeriformes; family Hirundinidae; genus Hirundo; species Hirundo rustica. The sequence continues at coordinate 546,229 of NC_053470.1, forward strand.
CTGCCCGTGTCCTCAGCACCGCCTCTGTGCCCACAGCCCACTCTGCCCCAGCTCCTGTTGCAGTAGAGGAGCTCTGGCACTGCCGTGGCACACGAGGCACAGGGAGCACGGCCGAGCTCAGCAGCTCCCACCTGCCTGCGGGCAGCTGGCCAGGCCAGGAAGAGCCAGAGATTCCTTAGGTCTCCCAGCCCAGAAGCCTTCCTCCTTCCAGGCTGGCAGCAGCCCAACCAGGAGGTCCTCCCTGGCCTCCTCCTTCCAGGCTGGCGCAGGAGGGCTGGGGTCAGGGCTCAGCTGTGCAGCCCCTGGCTGAAGCCCAAGCACTTGGAGCTGGGCGATGCCCGGCGGACGTGGGACATCGCTGGCACGGCCACGGCAGTCGCTCCAGGGGTCTGTTGGGCCCCTCGCTGCCAGTCCTGCCCGTGCCCAGGCAGGGACCTCACCGAATCTCTCGGGCCACGTGCCTGCTGCTGCTGCAGCTGTGGAGGCAGACCGCGGGCACTGCAGGGTGGTTTGAACTGCAGGGGGAGAGCCCTCCCAGTTCAAACCAGTAGCAGCGGCACTGCAGGCTGGCAATGGAGGAACGATAACCCTCACAACATCCCAGAGCTGGAGGGGGGTGTGGCTGGGGCACCTCGTCCTGCCCCGCTCCAGCTCTGGGAGGCTGCTGGCTCTGGAAAAGCGGGCATGAGGGCCAGGACAGGACTGGGCAGTGAGCGGGCAACCCTTGCCCATCCACCCAGACCATCATGGGCGCCCCGGCGGTGGTTCCTGGGGTGGCCGTGAGCGCGGGTCTCTCAGGGCAGCTGGCAGTGGGGCCGTGGGCAGCAGTGGCTCGCAGTGTGCCGCGGCCGGCGGGGTGCGGCAGGCGCGGTGGCGGCTCGGCCGGAGCGCTGGCGCTCGGCCGGGCAGCGCATCCCTCCCGCTCCCGGCGGATGAGCTAATGGAGGCCAGCTGGGTCCCGGCGCTTCCCCAGCCCGCAGCTGCAGCCCTTCCGCTCCTCCGCAGCCCCTTAACCCCCTCCCCGCCGGCACTGCCCACCGCTGCCCGCAGCCCCGTGCCCGGGACGTCCCTGCTGGGCAGCCCGCTGCAAACAGCGAGGGGTTTGAAGGCCCCGCGTGGGCACCGCCTCTCTCGGCGTCCCAGCCACGGCTGGGGGTGTCTTGTCCCGTGGAGTCCCATCCCTTTGCAGGTCTCACCCCCTCCTCCCCACCTGCAGGGTCCTACAGGGAGCCTCAGTCCCCTGAGCCTTGACCCCCCCCTGCCCCGCCGTGGGTCCAGCTCACACCCAGCCCTGTGGGGTGGGGACAACAAGGTGGGGCATGCAAGGATGAGGACACGTAGGGGAGGAATGCCAGGGGTACGAGGGACAGGGACACCAGAAACAGGGATGTCAGGAATAGCAGTGACTGAACACAAAGGACAGGGATACCCAGGAGGACCAGCATCCTTGTGCCCTTCCAGCATCCCCTCCTCCATCTCCCAGCATCTCTGACCTGTGTTTTCCCACCCTCCTTGCCAGTTCCACAGGCTCAGCACATGGCTTCACCCCTTGCTGAGCGCCTTCTCTGCCAGCCATGGGCTGGGGAAGGGGCTGTCACGGCCCCAGCCATGACCCCCAGCGCCTGTAGAGAGCCCCATGAGGGAGCAGAGGGACCTGAGATCCCTCCCCATCAGCAGGAGAGCAACCCCTACCTGCCCTTCCAGAAATCAGCATTTACTGAGTTAATAATCATAACTCTTTATTATAAAGATGTATTTACATGGAATAAATCTTTACAGACACAGGAGACAATCATTAGGGCCCAGCTCAGAGCCAGGGCCCCTCTTTTTGGTGTATGGCAGAGCTTGACAGAGACCCCAGAGCCCCCCAATTCCTGCTGCATGTTCCCATGGCGTGAAGCAGAGGGGCCCAGGGCCCCACAGTGTATCCTGGGTGGGCACCCCACAGCACCACGAGGTGGGTGTGCCAGTGGGAAAGGGAGGTCAATTCACCCAGGGTGTGGGATGAGCGCCATGGGAATAAATAGACCCAGGACAAGCTGCGTCCTCCCCCCTGGCGTGGGGGTGACAGACGGGGCTGGGGCAGGACCCAGAGGAAGCTCACAGACCCCTGAGGAGAAGTTGCTCCGCCTGACAAAGTGCTTTGCGCAAAGGCCGTGGTCCCAGCAGGCTGGTGCCTGAGCCAGCCCCGTGCCCAGCGGGACGGGGCATCGTGGCAACCCTGGCCCCTCCGCAGGCAGCCCCCGCCCAGCCAGCCCTGCGAGGCGGCGAGGAGGGGCAGAATGCACCCGCAGCGCCTGACGCGGCACCGGGGGCAACCGCCGGGAGAAGAAGGGACCAGCCGAGGGCTCACGGGGGGGATCCCAGGCCAAGGGCTGGAGGATGAGCAGAGCAGGTAAGAACACGCGAGCGATGGAAGCCGTGTCCGTGGAAGTGTGGCAGCCCTGCAAACGAGAGCAAGCCCAAGTAATTCAGAGTTCCCTCATGGCACCGTCACAGGTTTCCCTGCATCCCCCATGCCCCACTGCAGCTCACCTGGCTCAGAACGGCATGGGGCCCTTGTGGGAGAGCCGGGGCCGGGGCCGCCGATACCTCCGCCAGCCCCCTGGCCGCTGGCCGGTCCCACGCCGTGCACCCCGCGGCCGCAGCAGCCTTCGGGTGAGGCCATCCTGGGCGTCCTTCCCAGCCAGCGCCTTCCCCTGTGGCCCTGAGGAGATCAGGAGCAGCGTTAGCCGTGTGTGCCACCACGCAGGACAGGGACAGCGGTACCATGGGGCTGCCTGGCCCTGGGCCGGCCGGTTTCCTGGATTGTCCCCAACAAGAGCCATCATTGCCGAGTGCTTCCTGTGCCAGCGCGAGCCGGCCACCTGTGCCGAGCATGGCCACCTCATGTGACCGCAGGCCATGGGGCCCCAGCCCTCCCCACAGTCACCCCCTCCTCTGTGCCACCGAGACCCTCAGCCCTTCACCCTGCGCTGGTCCCCGCATCCCCTCTCGTGCTCCTAGCAGCGCTCCCGTTCCCCCGGGGCCCTGGAGCCCCTGGCCGGGATGCTCTGGTCTCTGAGCACTGGTCCCGCTCCCCTGGGTGCCTGGCGGCGATGCTTTGGTCGCAGCTCCGGTCCCAGCACCCCCGCGGGCTGGTTGGCATCCAGGGCCGGGGCCGTGCCCCGCGTGGGTCCGGCGCCCGGGGCTGTCACCGCGGCTCCGAACGCTCCCGCCTCTGCACGGGGACCGGGAGGTTCTTGGCTCAAAAGAAAGCGCTTTGTCTTTGCCCAGCCCGGCGGCAGCGGATCCCGGCGGTGCGGGCGGGGGTGCCGGACCCCCCGCGCCCCCCAACCCGCGGCCACCCCGGCGCGGTCCCCGCGGTCCCCTCTTTCCTCACTCCGCCCTCCATCCCCCGCTGCCGGCGCGGGGCTCCCGCGGTGTTCCGCTCTCACCGGGGGCGGTCAGGACGAGCCCGAGCAGCAGCAGCAGCAGCAGCAGCGGGGCCAGGAGCCGGCGCGGCGCGGCCATGGCGGGGGGCGGCGGGGGGCGGCGGGGGCGGCCGCCGGGGGAGCCGCATTTGTAGGCGGTGAGAGCCCGGCCCGGCCCCGCCGCCTCCCGTCATCTGGCCCCCGGGATGGGGGAGAGGTGTCCGCCCCCCGCCCTGCCCCTCCCCGCCGCCGGGACACCTCCGCGGGTTTCCCCCGATCCCCGCCCCCCACATCCTCCGGGGGATTCCCCACCCACAGCCCCCTCAGCGCGCCCCCAGTGCTCTGAGACCACCCCAGCTTGTCCGGGGAGCCCCATCCAGCCCGAATCTGGGACCCGTTCCCAGCCTAACCCTGGCCTCTGTGCTCAGCCTGATCCAGGACCCCCTACCCCGGATGGTGCTGGGACCCCCACACCCAGGAGGGCCTCCGGACCCCTCACACTGCTGCCAGCTTGGCCTGGGACCCCTGCACAGCCCGGATCCAGCATGTCCCCTTCCACCCTGGTCCTGGGACCCCCCTCCCAGCCTGATCCTCAGATTCTGGGACCCTCCACAGGGCTTACACCACCCTTCCCAGTGCTCCCCCTTCCCCAGCACCCAAGGGGGCAGGGGGCTGTCGACACTGCACCCCCTGCCCAAAGTCCCCTCCAGCCCCTCCAGCCAGGCAGTGTCTGCAGAGGGGTCGGTGTGTGGTGAACTGCTCACAGGCTCTGTTCCAGAGGGGAGGAGAGAGAGAAATCGGGAATTATTTTGAGCCTAGGAAGAAGGGAGAGGTGGGAAAAGGGGTTGAGGTTTGGGGTTTTTTTCTCATTACCTTGCTCTGATTTGATTGGTGCTAAATACATAAAAGGGGATTTTTAGATCAGATATTGGGAAGAAATTCTTGGCTGTGAGGGGATGAGGCCCTGGCACAGGGTGTCCAGAGCAGCTGTGGCTGCCCCTGGATCCCTGGAAGTGTCCAAGGCCAGGTTGGACAGGGCTTGGATTACCCTGGGACAGTGGAAGTTGCCCCTGCCCATGGCAGGAGCTTGGAACAAGATGGACTTTAAGGTCCCTTCCAGCCGAAACTATTATTCCATGATTTTATGAAATTCAATTAATTTCCCCAAACTGAGTCTGTTTTACCCACGCCTGCACCTGGTGACATCCTGGTCCTTATCTCAATCTTTTCCTTGTACTTTCTCTCCCTGCTCAGCTGAGGAGGAAGGGATGCAGTATCTTTGGATGCACCCGGCCAGGGTAAGCCCCCACGAAGATGGGTGACACCAACCCTCAAAAATCTGGATGACAAGTACACGTGCACCCCGAGAGAGCCCCTGCCAGCAGGGTGGGGGGTGGCCCTGCCAGGCTGTGGGAGCAAAGAGGGGCATATGGGGGCTGCAGGAGGAGTTACATGTGGTGTGGGTGTATGGGGGGGCTCTTGGAGGGAGTTGTGACTAGGGCTGTGAGGGGGGGACTCTAGGAGGGGCTACACGAGGTGTGGGGGGATGTGAGGGGCTGTACCCAGTGTGTGGGTAACGTGTCACAGCCCCACACGTGTCTGTGGTACCACGGGAGGGGCACATCCCCTGAACCTGTTCCTGCCCTGTCGGCTGCGGCCTCTTGCCCCAGCCAGGCTCTCCTGCAGCCCCCGCTTCTGGTGCAATGTGGGCTCAGCGCTCCCCACCAGCGTTCTGCACCCCCAAAGTGGGGGTGCTTCTTCGGGGGGACCAGGAGCTGCAGCCTCATGGCCACAGAGCGGCTGCCGAGCTCTGCGGCACAGGGAGAACGCGCCCAACCCAGCCCTGGGCAGGCACCAGCGGGCACACCCTGCCTGCCGGAGCACCCTCAGGGATCCTGGCAGAATCCCGGTGCCACCACCGCCTTCCGCATTCCTGTGCCCGCACACCCTCCCCGCGTCCTGTTTGCCGGGCGCGTCACCCCGGCCTGAGTCACCCCGCGGCCTCTGCAGGTGACGGAAGGCCAACAATAGCCCACAAAGGGAGGATGTCCCCCCAAAGCCTTCCTCCGGCTCGTCTTCGAGGAAACCTCCCGCGGGAGGAACGGGCCCCACCGGATGCACGGCGGCCGAGGAGCTTCGTCCTGTTGACACTGGCTCAGAGCGACACGCGGCCCTGGGGGTCCCCAGGGAGGGCCTGTTCCACCCCCCGTGCTGGACGAGGATGCCATTGAGGGCGATGGCACCGCGGGTGGCACCGGGAATGACGGCACTGCGCGGTGGAGCTCGAAGGGTGGGAACAAAGGGTGTGTCCATCCCCTGGGAGTGGGGCGCAGCCGTGGGGTGAGGGCTGCAGCCCCCGCCCCAGGCAGGGGAGGACGAAGCACCATTAACGAGTGTCACTAATGAACAGGATGGCAGCAAAGTGCTGCCTGACTGTCCCCACGGCGCCGCACCGCATCCTTGGGAACCAGCCGTGATAATCACAGCAGCTCCCGTGTCCCTCTCCCACCTGTCCCTGCCTTGCCCCTGACGGGGACCAACCTCCTGCCCCTTCCTGAGTTCCTCTCGCAGAGGGGGGGACAGCGGGTGACGCCAGACGCAGACAGCCTGAGAGCATCCATGACACGAGCGTTTTCGGGGCTCAGCCGGAGGGAGAGATGGCGAGGGCACCACCCGGCTCTGCTGCTGCCGGAGCCGCAGGGCGGCTAGAGCCAGGACACGGGACAGTGGGACACGGGACAGTGGGACACGGGACGGTGGGACACGGCACAGGGGGACACGGGACAGTGGGACACGGCACAGGGGGACACGGCACAGGGGGACACGGGACAGTGGAACACGGCACAGTGGGACACGGCACAGTGGGACACGGCACAGTGGGACACGGCACAGGGGGACACGGGACAGTGGACACGGGACAGTGGGACACGGGACAGGGGGACACGGCACAGGGGTGTGCGGCTCCGCGGCGCAGACCTGGTGCCACCTCGTGGTGAGCGCGGTCCCAGTGCCACAGCTGGACAGGCGGAGCTGTGTCACGGTGGGTGGGAAGGTGACACTCACGGGCAGGCGGGCATGGACACACTGACAGTGTGGGGACACAGCCGGACAGTTCAGTGACATAGCTGGACACTCAGCGAGGTGACACGGCAGGACAGTCACTGCAAGGGGAGGGTAGATAAGCACCTGTCTGCCCAACGGGCCATGAAGTGCCACTGGATAGAGGCAGCAGCTCAGAGGGTTCGTGGTCCCCACACAGACCCAGCATTTTCCAGCCGTGAGGCCAAGCCTGTGGGGTGCAGGGACCCCAGGCCCAGGAAGAGGGGGTCACATCCCAAAGGTCTTCATGGGTTGTGATGAACAATGATCCTGTTGGGAGTGCTCTGGGAAGCCTGGGTGGGTGGGAAGGTGAGTCTGTGATGACAAGATTTTTGGCAGGGCCCATTGCAACAGATCAAGGTGGGGTGATTTTAAGTTAAAGAGGGTTGGTGTGGATTAGATACAGGAAGGAAATTCTTCCCTATGAGGGTGGTGAGGCTCTAGCACAGGGTGCCCAGAGCAGCTGTGGCTGCCTCATCCCTGGAAGTGTCCAAGGCCAGGCTGGAAGGGGCTTGGAGCCACCTGGGATAGTGGAAGCTGTCCCTGCCCATGGCAGGGGGTCAAAACTAGAGGATCTCTAATGTCCTTTGCAGACCAAATCAATCTGCAACTCCATGACCTGTCCTGGGTGGGGACACGCATTCATCCCTGGAGATCTGTGTCTGTGTGGGGGATGGACACCTCCAGCACCTGTGGCAGCAGGTCTGCCCCTCTCCCAGCCTTCCTCTCCACAACCAGAGCCATTAAAGCTGCTGGAGGAAGTACCTGTGCAATCAAAGTGACAGGCCTCGGGGTCAAGGCTCCTTAGGATGAGGATAATGAGGTTTTAGCAAGGCAGAGGAACGGAGGTGCGGAGCTGATGGGCTTGGCAGGACAAAGGGTGCATCCCAGCAGGATCCTCCCATGGAGCACAGGTCCCTGCGCAGCCCCAGCAGAGGCTGCTGCTCCTGAGCACTGGACAGGGGCTAGAGCCCACCTGCAACACTCTGTGTCCTGTGGAGGAGGAGGGATGGTTTCAGAGGTTGATTGGCTTGGGGGGCATCTGGTCCTCACCCCATAGATCCCATATCAGCTCTCCATAGATCCAGAACCCAGGGGTTCCCCAGTGAGCAAAGCTTTTCCCTGACCTCTCCCTGGCCATCAGGTAGTGCCAGGCTTAGCTGGCATGCTTCCAGTTCTGCTCCTGCAGGATCTTTGGACTTTGTGCTGATTTTGCTGTTTGCTTTTATTTAGCAGCAGAATTCACTTTTTAAAGGGCCAACAAACCCTGCTCCCCACGCCCTGAATCTGCTGGTGCCTCGTCCCTCCCACTCCGCATCCCTCTGCCCCTGGGGCAAAGGCACAGGAGGAGGGACCTGTCACGCACGGTGCCCCCTTGGTGCCCCGTCGCTCACGGCCAGGCAGCCATGCGCCCCCCGCTCTGGATCGCAGCCTGGGCCCTCCTGCTCCAGGGTATGACAGAGGGTGGGCGGGGCGCTGGGGTGGGACGGCACATCTGGGACCCCAGGGAAGCTGGGATGTCCCAGCCGCAGCTCTGGGCGAAGCAGGGGTGGGTCCAGCCCGGGGTAGGAGCCAGAGTGTGTGCCTTTGGCCCGAAGTGAGAAGCCCGGTGCCAGCTGGTGATGGAGAACCCAGGGACCCCGTGGTGGGGCCCCGTGGTGGGACCCCGTGCCCAAGCAGCCCCGGGGAGAGGTCGGGTCCAGCTGGACACGGCCCCGCCGTCAGCCAGTTCCTCAGGCTGGGATGCTCCAGGCACGCTCCTGCCAGCCCCTCCGTGCCCCGTGCTGGGCATCAGCTGCTCCCCGTCACGATCCCACTGTACCGCAGGCACCGGGAGATTTACCTCCTCTTGGACCAGGGAATGACGTTGGTTTTCATCCACTGTTTCTGGGGCTAAAAACACTGGGTTTTGCAAAAAGCCCCAAAGCTGGGCTGGCTGCTGTTTGGGGCTGGGGACGAGGGTCACAGCTGCCCGGTGCCGTTCCGGGCTGGAGACAGCTGGCCCCCAGTCTGCAACCTGAAGCTCCCGGGTGTCGCCGTGCCCACAGGCTGCGCTGCAGGGCGGGCGCCGCAGGTTCCTTCCACCAGGGATGACATTCGGGATTGCTCCGCGGACCCACCGGTGAGCCCCGCCTTGCTCCCCCTCCGTGCTCCTGACACCTCCGGCGTGGGGTTCCCCCCAGTCCCAGCACGTCTTCCCTTGTCACCAGTACCTGCCACCGACGGCCACCAACACGACGGCGCGTCTGGCCGTGCTGCGGGGCATCATGCGGACGCACGGCATCCACGCCTACATCGTGCCCTCCACGGATGCCCACATGGTAAGGCGGGAGTCCCCCGCGCCCCGGGGGACCCGCTCCCTGCCCGCAGCCACCTCTCACGGCTCCATTCCTGCTCCAGAGCGAGTACATCTCCGAGCGGGACGCCCGGCTGGGCTGGCTCACTGGTTTCACCGGCTCTGCAGGTGAGGGCATCCCCCAAACCCTCAGATCGCTGCTCGGGGGGCCGACACCTGCCTGCTGGTCCGCATTCCTGGGGATCCATGCGCACGGCATGGTCCCGCTCCCTGAGCCCCTGGGAGCCCCTGCCGGCTGCAGGGAGGGAGCAAAAGTGATCCCTGAGCTCCCCTCGCCGTCCCAGGCACCGCGGTGGTGACGCAGGACAAGGCTGCGCTGTGGACTGACAGCCGCTACTGGACCCAGGCGGAGCGGGAGCTGGACTGCAACTGGGAGCTGCAGAGGACAAGTCAGTGGGGACACAGTGGGGGGCTATTGACCCCCCCAGCCCCTGCCACAGCCTCCTCTGGGCTCAGCATGGGCTGGGACGCATGCTGGCAACTCGTGGTGCCACCCAGCTCTCTCCTGCAGCCTCGATCGAGTCCGTCGGGATGTGGATCCTGAAGGCGGTTCCTGCAGAGGGGAACGTCAGTTTGGACCCCTTCCTCTTCTCCATCGGTAGGGCTGGCTGACTCTGGGGGTCACCCTGCCCACAGGAGGGCGGCCCCTGGGTTCAGATTTACCAGGAACCCAAATCTGCGGGCTGCTCACCCCCCAGACACCTGGAACAGCTACCGCCGGGCTCTGCACGGCTCCGGCCGGACCCTGCTCCCCCTCGAGACCAACCTTGTGGACCAGGCATGGGGTGACCAGAGACCCTCCCCCTCCTCCAGCGAGATCTACAGCCTCCCAGCAGAGTTCACAGGTCTGACCCCAGCCTCCCGCAGCTGCTGGGTGGGCGCTCACCCACGGCGCCCCCAGCCTGAGGCCGCAGTGGTCCCTGCACTGAGCCGACCGCTCGCCGGACTCGCAGGGAGCAGCTGGCAGGAGAAGGTGGCTGGGATCCGGCAGCGGATGGAGCAGCACGTGCGGCGCCCCACAGCCGTGTTGCTGTCAGGGCTGGAGGAGACGGCCTGTGAGTACCCACGGTGATGTGGTGGGGCCATGGCAGGCAGGGGCGGTGGGCTCGAACCCTGGGGGTGGGAGGGCAGTGGCGGTCTCTGGTGCAGAGGTCTCATTCCTGGCAGGGCTCTTCAACCTCCGCGGAGATGACATCCCCTACAACCCCGTCTTCTACTCCTACACCCTCCTGACCGACACGACCATAAGGTGGGCAGCACGTCCCTGTGGGCACAGGGCATGGAGGGTGCTCATCACCCACCCTCCTTCCACCCTTCTTTTCCCGATCCAGCGCCCCTCCTCTCAGCCCCGTTCCCCTTATCCCCAGAGCCACCACATCCTGCCATGCACAGCCCCGCTGACTGTCCCGAGCCACACATCTTTCCCAGTCCGTCCCCCCACTCCGGGCACGGCACGCCGCCTTTCCTCACAGGCTGGGCTCCCATTCCCAGCCCCGCATCCCCTCTGAGCCCCCCCGGTCCCTCCTCTCTGCTGGCGCGGCCGGGCTTGGGGCGACCAAAGGCAGAAGGCGACTACTCGGTCTGTGCCCCCCCATCCCGCTCCGTCCGCAGCCTGTTCGTGGAGGAGTCCCGGCTCTCGGCGGCGGCGCGGGAGTCGCTGCTCTCGGGCTGCCCGGGGCCGCTGTGCGTGGAGCTGCGGGAGTACGGGCAGGTGAGCGCCCACCTGCGCCGCTACGCCCAGGGCAACGTCACCGTGTGGCTGGGCACCGAGTACACCACCTACGGCCTCTACAGCATTTTTCCCCAGGTGGGCACCGAGCCTGGCCATGGGGCGCGTGGGTCCCGCAGGCTCGGGGACGGCCGCGTGTCACCGCGTTGTGGCCGCCCCTGGGGCTTGAGGGGACCAGGTAGCTATGTCACCTCCTGCCTCTCCTCACAGGAGAAGCTGCTGGAGGAGAACTACTCGCCTGTCATGATGGTCAAGGCTGTGAAAAACGCCCACGAGCAGGAGATGATGCAAGCTGCCCATGTAAGGGCCGTCCCCCTCCCCAGAGTCTCCTGCAGAAGGAGGGGGAGACCGGAGGAAGCAGGGTGCTGATGCCCCCTCCCCGCTGCCACCGGGCACCCCCAGGTCCGGGACGCGGTGGCTGTCATCCAGTACCTGCTGTGGTTGGAGAAGACAGTCCTGCAGGGGCAGGTGGATGAGTTTTCGGGGGCTCAGCACATCGATGCACTTCGCTGGTCAGTGCTGCCCCCAGGCCTGCCATGCCCAGTGAAGGGCAGCCGGAGACCCCCAACTCCCCCCTTCCACCCCGCTACCTTCCAGGGCACAGAAGTACAGCCGTGGGCCCAGCTTCCAGTCCATCTCGGCCAGCGGGCTTAATGCAGCGCTGGCTCACTACAGGTATGGCTGGGGCGGCGGCGGGCGGGGGGCAGGGGGCAGCCGGGAGAGGGCTCTGACCCTCCTCCCCTCGCAGCCCCTCCAATGGGAGCAGCCGGACACTGTCTGCAAGAGAGATGTACCTCTTTGACACCGGAGGGCAATATCTGTGCGTAGCTTTGAACAGAAACCCCCCACCACAGCCCCACATCCAGGGGCCCCCAAAGCCAGCGCTGGGGCTGTATCAGCCCCATTCATGACCCCCCCTTTGCAGGGACGGGACAACAGACATCACTCGCACAGTGCACTGGGGTGAGCCCACCCCGTTCCAGAAGGTACCAGCCCCTCCCATGTCAACCAACATCCTCCTGCACTGCCCACGGCGCCCCTGAGGTGTCCAGCAGCCCCCTGCACCGCCCAGCACTCCCTGTGGCACTCAGCACCACAGTCCTAGCCAGGGCTGGATGTGCAGGGGTGGGTGTCTGGGTACCACCACAGTCAGCCCCTGCCATGCCCTACAGGAAGCCTACACCCGTGTGCTGATGGGCAACATTGACCTCTCCCGCCTCGTCTTCCCATCCAACACAGCAGGTGGGTGCCAAACCCCACCCTGCACAGAACCCCTGGCACAGGGAGCAGGAGGGCAAAGGGGGGGGCCTTGTAGTCTCCTTGGCCCCCATCCCATCTCTTCATTCCCCAGGGAGAACGGTGGAGTCCTTCGCCCGCCGGGCGCTCTGGGATGCTGGACTCAACTATGGCCATGGGACCGGCCATGGCATTGGCAACTTCCTCTCAGTCCACGAGTGTAGGTGCCACCAGCACTGGTGCTGGGCATGTGGGCTGAGCTACGGGGACAGGGACAAGGACAGGAGTTCACTGGGGGGTTCTCATCACCCAGCAGAGCCTCTATAAGGGGCAGGGGAGTCCCTGCTTGCAACGCCTTGTGGTCTTTGCCAGGGTGGTCCCATGATCCTTGCTGAGGTGGTCCCAATGTCCTTAATGGGATGATTCCTGTCCTTGTAGCGGTCCTTGCCGTGGCGGCCCCATAGCCCTGCCCTTGGCGGCTCTGTGGTCCTTGCTGGGGTGTCCCTGCAGCACATGCCATCCCCAGAGCTCTAACCCACCCATGTCCCTGCAGGGCCTGTGGGTTTCCAGTCCAACAATGTGCCACTGGCGGCCGGCATGTTCACCTCCATCGGTATGTCCCAGCACCCGACTGGCAGCCCAGCTCTCTGGGACAACCCCGGGCACAGAGCTGTCAGCTCTCAGCCCCACTCAGGGCCCAGATCCAGCCCCACCAGGGTGGGCTGGGGGAGCCTCTGAGGTTGGGGGCTCACCAGCTGTGTTCCTGGCCCTCAGAGCCTGGGTATTACCAGGATGGCGAGTTCGGGATCCGCATTGAGGATGTCGCCCTCGTGGTGGAGGCACAGACTGAGGTAGGACAACGGGGATGGGGTGACAGGGGTGGCATACTGCGGGGGCCTGCATTGAGTCAGGGGTGGGGGCAGCTCCAAGGGGGTAGGGGACACCCAAAGACACCTCTCTGTGGCAGCACCAGAGCGGGGAGTCGCCTTTTCTGACCTTCGAGGTGGTGTCCCTGGTGCCCTATGACCGCAACCTCATCGACCTCAGCCTCTTGTCCCCGGAGCAGGTACAGGAGTGTGCTTGGGATGGGGAGCGGAGCAGGGATGCGAGGTCAGCACAGGGGCTTAGGGGGTGGATGCAGCAAAAAACCAGGACCAGAGCTTGGAGTGGGTAAATGAGGACAGAGCAATGATGGATGCATGGATGAAGAGGGGCAATGAGCTCTGCAGGTGGGGCCAGTGGTAGGGGTGTGGAGCAGCTGGACGGGGAAGGCCAAAAGCGGGGGTGGGGGTGCGGGGGGCAGCATCCAGGCCACCCCCGCGCCCCGCAGCTCTCTGTGGTGCCTGGCTGCAGATCCGCTACCTGAACTCGTACTACGAGCGGATCCGGGCGCGCGTGGGGCCGGAGCTGCGGCGGCAGCAGCTGGAGGAGGCGTACGCCTGGCTGCAGGAGAACACCGAGCCCTTCCCGGTGAGCAGCGCCGGCACTGCCGCTGCGAGCACGCTGGCCCTCACCTCGCTGCTCTCGGTGCTGCTCAGCGGGCTGGGGGTCTGACCCTGCACCCATGGCTCCACCACCCCCTCCCACCACGGCCGGATCCTCCCTTGCCCTCCCTTCTTTTTCTTTTTGGTGTATTCTATTTGTTCATCTGTGATTAAACATGAGCGAGGCAGGCCCTGCTGTGCCCTGCTGTGCCCGATATGCTGCACACTGCCTCGCCGGCGAGTTAGGGCTGAAGTCTGGCCCCAACCCCACTCCTGTGACCCTGCCTGTGCCGATAGCAAGGAGATGGATTTGGGCAGATTCTAATTCTGGGGCAAAAGATGGCGATGAGAAGACGGGGGGCAGCCAGCCCAATCAGGGATGTCCCCGCGGGCGCCAGCAGTGGGGTGACCGTGAGCACGTCCCACCTGGGTGTGATGCCGAGCCGGGAGGACCCGTGGATGCAGCGGACACCCCAGGCCAAGCGTGGGCCATCATATCCCAGTAGGATGAGCAGGCAGAGAGGCGGGCAGGACAGAGGGGTTGGGCACCGTCCCCTTTCGCGTGGGGGAACACGCGATGCCCAAGTGCAGAGGGCGAAGGGACAGCATCGCCGAGGGGCGGCACGGCCGAGAGGTGTCAGGGCGCAGACACCGCCTCCGCCCAGGGGCCCCGGGCAGGGCAGCAGCTCGGTGGAGGGTTTCCTTCCTCCTGCCCCAGCCCGCGCTTCGCCGGCCGCCCCGAGCACGGCTGCAAGCGCCTCTCATGTGACCGCCGGCTTCCTGTGCGCTCCGGCTCGGTGCCGGTGCCGCGGGTCGCGCTCGTCCCTGCCGGCCGCTGCGCCCTCGCCGCCGGCCCCAGCGCCATGCTGCGCCGCAAGCCTTCCAACGCCGGGGACAAGGAGCCGGGGCACAGGAAGGTGAGTGCTGGCGGCATCCAGGTGCCCGCAGCGCCGCAGATCTCCCGGCACGTCCGGAGCTGTCCCACCCTGGGCTGCCGTGGGATGTAGAGCGGGAGGGCTGGTGCTGGGCGCTGGGGCAGGGCCCCGGGGGCTGGGACAGCACGGCAGCTGCCCTGCCATCAGTTTGTCGCTGCTGCCACCAGCCACTGGGGCCTTGCCAGAGCGTGGTCCTGGCCTGGTCCAGCTCCCGCTCTTCCAGGCTTCCATCCTGTTGGGATGTGTGGCTGGGATGCACGGCGCCTGGGATCAATCAGGTGCCGGTGGGACCCCCGGGGCTCTGCTGGGGGAGGCTGTGCCCTCCCCACCCCCCCACGGCCTCCTCAGGCGTGGGCGGACGCCTGTCATTTCCTGGGGGGGCCATGGCTGCGGTGGCGGGGTGCAGCTCTCTTGCTCAGCAAGGTGCTGCGGTTGAGGCTGCAGCTCTGTCACGTGCATCAGCCGCTTCCTCCAGCAGCACTGCTGCGAGGTGGGAGCCACAGGAGCACCAGTGTCACGGCCTCTCGAGAGCCCCCTGCGTGGCATGGCCGTGTGCCACCCTGGGCTGAAGGCTGAAGTCACCAATGGGGGCCAAAACTGGCTCCTCGTCCCCCGCCCAGGTGTTGCACCAGCTGGCACTTCAGCTCTTGCCAAGCTTTGCTGGATTGGTGTCAGCATCAGCAAGTCACCGTGGGGAGCAGGGACAGTGCCCCGTGGTGGGGTCCTGCCCATGACAGGCACACACCCTGCCATGACAGCTCCTCCGTGCTGCCAAGCTCCCACAGGAAATCTGGGTGAAGTCCCCCTCCCTGCGCTGGGGTGGCCCATCCAGCCCAGCCAGTCTCAGTGGGCATCCCCTGCCCTTGCCCAGCCGCAGCCACTCTCACTTCCCTCTCCTGCCCTGCTCCGGGAGAGCCCGGCCCCCCTGACTCACATCCCACTGCGAGGCTCTCCATGGCTACTCCGGCCCCAGGGCAGCTCTATCTCAGAGCTGTTTTATCTCAGCAGTGAAGCCCTGGGGGGTTCAGTGGACCTGGATCTGGCGGATTCAGGGCACTGGGTTGGGGGCAGGACAAAAGCCAGCATCTCCTCTGCACAGATGCTCCTGGAGCTGGCCTAAAGCCACAACGGGTGTGCAGCTGGGCATTGCATTGTGAGCCAGCCTTCTGCAAGGAATGGCAAAACCAAGCGCTCAGGGATACTTGGTGGAGCCAATGAGGAGGAGAATAAAGAGAGGACAGCGCAGGGCCAGGCTGTGCTGGGCTGGGCAGGGCCTTGGCTACCACAGGAGCTGACAGAGCTGCTTGAGAATGGAAATCCCTGGTTGTGGTGGTGGCAGAGCATGCACTGTGGTGTGTGCTCTGAGGGCCTCGAGAGTGCTGGCGGTGGCAGTTGAGCTCACCGTGCCCCAGTGTGCGAGCACGCTGGTGTTGCCATCCAGGGATGAGGGACACCTGGGACCATGTGGCTGTGCTGGCACCAAGGACATTCCCGGCATGGAGAAACCCCTCCATGTGAGACAGACACCTGAGGCCATGGAGAGGAAGGCAGGCAGGGGGCACAGGAAAGACTGAAAGGGTCAGAGTCGGAGAGGTGCACCAAGACTGAGATTCAAAACCAGCTTTGATGGCTTAGGCATGAAGGTGGCACCAAGCCAGCTGGTGATGCTGGGGGTATGCTCTCTGGGCTATGGGGTGACACTCACGGGTGGAAAACATGGAAAGTTTTCAGTCCTGGAGCTAACCCTGTGGGTAGCAGCAGGGACTTGGCTGCTCTGATGTACCTGCCCTTCACTGCCTGCCCACCTGTGGTGACATGAGTTGCAGCACTGCAGAGACATGTGTCCCCCCACGTGCTCCTCCCAGCATGGCAGTGCCAGGCTCCACACCAAATCACCCGTGCCCTGGGAATACTGTGCCAAGCAACTGCACAGGCACCAAGAGCTCCCCACACCCCAGTTCTGGGCAGTTCATGGCACATGGAAGAGAGCAAAAAACTCTTCACAGCACTGGCATCAGCCTGGGATGGACAGAG
Organism: Hirundo rustica; assembly: GCF_015227805.2. Lineage (NCBI taxonomy): Eukaryota > Metazoa > Chordata > Aves > Passeriformes > Hirundinidae > Hirundo > Hirundo rustica. The sequence continues at coordinate 562,515 of NC_053470.1, forward strand.
GAGCCCAAAGGGCGGAGAGGAGCTGGGGCAGGTGATGCAGGAGGAAGCCCATCTCCCACCTTTCCATCTTGCCCCTCACACCTCTGCTCCTGCTCCCAGCTTTCCCTACAGCGTTCCAGCAGCTTCAAGGACTTCAGCAAGTCCAAGGTCAGCTCCCCCGTGTCAAGCGAGGAGTTCAACCTGGAGGAGAATGTGAGTTCCCAGCACCTGCAGCACCCCTGGACACATCCTGCTCCCCCAGGAACAGCCCATTTCAGGGCTGGCTGGTCTTACCAGTGGCCCACATGTCATGGAGCAGCCCCAGGGTGCCAACACTGGTGGGATCTGGGATCTCACAGCCCTGTGTGACCCTGCTGAGGCTTGCCCGTGGTGGGGGTCCCTGCCTTCACTCTTCATCCTCTGGCAGATCCCTGAGGATGATCCCAGCAGCGCCAGTCCTGAGGAGGCCGTGCGGAGCAGCGGGACAAAGCTGGGCAGGAAGTGGCGGGCAGTCATCTCCCGCACCATGAACCGCAAGACGGGCAGGATGGCTGTGAGAGCGCTGGCCGAGGGGAAGGTGAGTGGGACGTGTGGGGACACGGACAGGTGAGCGAGGGACAGCTCCCCTTCCCTCAGCCTGACCCTGCTACCCGCAGCAGGGAGAGGTGGTGGAGGAGGGGTCCCCATGCCCCCTGTCCCCAGCCAGCAGCTTGGAAGAGCAGAGACATGACAAGGTGCCCCTGTCTTACCTGGAGCTGGAGGAGGAGGAGGACGGGCGCCCAGCCCTCGGACGCCAGATGTCCAGTGGTGAGGCCAGCCCCGACCGGACGCAGACCCCACGTCCCCAGCCAGGCACATCCTGACCCCCTCCTCTCTGCAGGCAGCAACATTCCCAGCCCTGGTGATCCCGGGGACAGCCGGCAGCTGGAGGAGACCGTCCCAGCCTACACTGGCCCCTTCTGTGGCCGGGCCCGCGTCCACACTGACTTCACCCCCAGCCCCTATGACAAGGACTCCCTGAAGCTGCGGGTGAGCCTCTGCCGCTGCGGCCCTGGCGAGGGAGGGAGGCTGGCTGGGGACCCCCTGAGCTGAGGGTGTTCCCTGGCTGTGCCCAAGCCTGCACCCACCACCATCCCATGTCCCTTGGCCTAGAAAGGGGACATCATCAGCATCATTGAGAAGCCACCTGTGGGCACCTGGACCGGGCTGCTCAACAACAGGGTGGGCTCCTTCAAGTTCATCTACGTAGATGTGATCCCCGAGGAGACGGTCCCTGCCCGCAGGAGCCGGGGCTCCAGCCGGAACAAGCGCCTGAAGCCCAAGACCCTCCATGAGCTGCTGGAGCGCATAAACCTGCAGGTGAGGAGCAGGGGCCGTGGGGAAACAGCACCCAGCACAGGAGCAGGGTGCCAGCAGTGGGACCAACCCCTCTCCCCTTCACTATCCCCCTCCTGTGTGGGTCCTTCCACCAAGCACCCCAGGGGAACAGAAAGGACACATGGGGCATTTCTGGACAATGTGGGGGCAGGTGCCCACCATGAACTCACTGGAGGGGGGGCCACAGGCCAGCACTGGGGGTCAGGGGTAGCCAGGGAAGCCACCCAAACTCGCTCACCCCTGCCCATGCCCCCCACCCAGGAACACATCCCCACCCTCCTGCTGAACGGGTACCAGACCCTGGAGGACTTCAAGGAGCTGCGGGAGACGCACCTGAACGAATTGCACATCACGGACCCCCAGCACCGTGCCAAGCTGCTGACAGCCGCTGAGCTCCTCCTGGACTATGACAGTAATACTCCTGGGGAGGGGGTGAGAGAGCCCTGCCTGGGCACGCCAGCAGCACCACTAACTCAGGCCCCTCTCCCAGCAGCCAGCGAGCCAGAGGATGGTGACACCTCCGAAGCCCTGCCATCGCCCTCAGAGCCCAAAGGAGACATTCCACGGGACTCCGGCTGCTTCGAGGGATCAGAGACCCTGGACGGCAGCCGGGAGGAGGCCGAGCTGGGGGGTCCCGAGGAGCAGCTGGGGGCTCTCTCTATGGCAGAATCCCCCTGAAGCTGCTGGCACTGCCACTTCCCGCTCTGGCCCTGGTAGTGGGGCTGGACTGGAGAGGATGGCTGCTGGTAGGGGACAGGGGAGCACCAGCGGTGGCACCTCGGGGCCTGGCTCGGCCCCTGCACCGGGACATTTTGCATGGCACTGCCTGGCAGCACTGCCCTGAGGCAGGGACTCTGGGCACGCCGGAGCACCGCGCTCCCTGCCAAGACACCACAGGCATTGGCTGCTTTTCCCAGGTTGGCCAGCAGGCTCAGGAAGGGAGCTGGGGATGGAAGCCGTGTCTGCAGGCAACTGAAGCCTGCCCAGGACACTGTCACTTCTCGGCAGGGACACACAGAGACCCTCCCCTCACCTGCCGTGGGGGACAGCAAGATGCAAATAACACAGCTAAGACACCACCCTGCAAGTGTGAGATGGAGAGTCCCGGAACGCACAGGGAAGGGCGAAGAGGCAGCTGGCTTAGGGCAGCACAGACATGCAGGGGGCTACAGCTCAGCCATTTTGAAACCAATTAAATTTCCTTCATTGTTTTAAAATTAAAAAAAAAGCAAAAAAAAAAAAAAAAAAACCAAAACAAAACAAAAAACAACACCCAACCCTCATCCAACCCCTTCTTTCCTTTTGGAGACCCTGACCCGCGCAGGCAGATCCCAGCAGGCAGCAATCCACACACCTCATGGAACAGGGAGCAGCAGAGCCAAAAAATACACTTTTTTGCACCGAATTGGAGATTTGGTCAGTAGCGCGTTGGGGCAACTCCCACAGGCCGCGGTGCAGGAGCCCTGTCCCCGGAGGATGGAACGGGATGGGGCTGGGCTGGCTGCAGGGCCACGGCAGAGCGGCCGGGGCTCCTTCCCTGCCCCATTCCAACTGGGAGCAGCTGTGGCAGCTCTGCCCTCCCACCCGCGAGAGGAGCCCCCACACCGCGGGAGAGGGGGCAGCGCCGGTGCCACACGAACGCCACACGCCTCGCTGCCAGCCTCAGCCCGGGCCAGGGCAAGGAGAGAGGCAGGAGGCGTAGGCCAGGCTCCAGAGGGAGCAGGATCCTGGCTGCACTGCTGAAAGCAGGTTCAGAGCAGCAGCCATTTCCCACTGCCAGGCAGGAGCACCACGGACACACAGACGTGGCACTGGCCAGGCAGGACCCAGCAGCCGTCACCCACCGCAGACCTGCGGGGAGGAACGGGAGTGCCCAGCACTGTGGCGTGGGACGCAGAGGTGCCAGGGCACAGAGTGGCCTCTCCTCCACCAGCAGCCTCTGCGGGGATCCCAGAGCGAGGCTCCTGCCAGTGCAGGACAGGGACTGTGGAGCTGGGGGAGCCCTGCCATGGCACAGAGCTCTCCCACCATCGCCCCAGGCTCTCTTCCTCTGTTGAGGACACGCAGGTGACTGACACCACACAGCCAAATCTTGGGCACCTGGCACAATCCTGGGAAGATCCAAGGCTCCCGAAGCCAGTCTGGGATGGCTGAGAACAGCCGAGCAAGGCAAGGGGAGGACACGGGGATACAACGACACAACACAGAATCGGGGCTGGGGTTCTGCAGAGCTGCCGTGCCACAGCTGGGGAGGGCTCAGTGTGGACACCTAGCAGCAAATGCAGCCCCAGCACCAGCCAGGAGCCAGCGGCACAGGCAGACCCTTCCCTGCAGCTCAGTCCACCCTGGCTGCCCCCTCCCTCCCTCGAAGCCCAGGGTGGAGCGAGCGCCGGGGCAGGATGGGAAGGAGGGTCCCCTCGCAGCTGCTGCATTGTTACATCACGTGGAAAGGAGCACAGGAAGAAAGCTACTTAAAAACCACTGCCAGCAGACCTCCTTCCCACTTGTTTGGGTCCTTGGGGCACCAAAATGTCTCCTGACAAGCCTTGCCACGCCAACCACAAAACAACGCGACAGATTAGAGGAAGGAGGGAGGAGGGGAGAGAGGATGTTGCTGCCACGATTGCTTTCCCCTTCCTTGGGGATTCCTCAGCAGGAGGGAGCAGGCCTTGCCCTGTCGGAGCTGGGCCCGGGTGCAGGGACAGCTGGCCCGGAACTGGGATGGAGCATCCAGGACAGCCCGCAGAGCCAGAGGCCCAGCCCCAGGCAGACCTGCCTCGGTGGTGGCAGTGCCCCGTGGTGACCAGGGCGTGCCACCCACGCTCGCCGTCCCGTGCCACCACGCAAGGCCAGCGCCGTCCGCACCGCGGTAATGACTAAAGCAAAATGGCCATGGGGAATCAGGTGCCTGCCATCCAGCCCTTCTCCTCTCCTCCACCACTTCCAGCTTTGATTAGACAAAACAACAAAGTTCTCCCTTCCAAGCAGATGCTAGTGCTCTGCTCGCCCAGCGTCCAGGGAGGGCACCGGGAGCTCCCCAGGCGTTCGCTGCTTCTCCTCTGGCATCTCGGTGTTGCTCACAGATGCTGCAGGGACCTGGAGAGAGAAGACAGAGTGAGCTGCAGGGACACCCCCAGTGAAGAGCCTGAGCACACAGGCCCCACCTCCCTGCTACCGCCTCCAGCTCCACTAGCAGCGGTCTCAGCTGGGCTTGGGAAAAGGGGAAACCAAAACCGGGGGCCACCCAACAGTCAGCACTGCAGCTTCAGGAAGAGCTGGAGCACTGGACTGCTCCAGCAGAAGTGTCTGGACTGTGTCCATCAGAGAAGGGCAGCTCATGCCCAAGCTGAGCCATTTCCCACCACGTTCATGGAATAATTCAGGTGGGAAGGGCACTCTGGAGTCTCCTGTCTAACTGTGTCCTTAAAGCAGGACTAAATAAAGAGCAGTCTGCTCAGGGCCACAACAGCTTTCTGCAAGGACAGAGATCCCAGGGACGGCCCTGCAGCTCACATGCAGCACCAGAACAGGATGTCCACAACCTCCCAGCCCCCCAGCCCTGCCGAGCTCCATGGGCTCCTGAGTGCTCTCATGGCAGGACTGATCTCCAAAACTACAGCCAGCTGTGACCTCCTTTGAGGAAATCCAAGGAAACCAAGACATGCTGGTTTCCAGGGTCAGAGCAAACAAGTTTTTCAGCAGCAGCCTCGCACATGGCCCTCCCATGACATTTTGTCCTTCCTAAGTCACACTCTCAGTTTTCCCTCACTGTCCCAGAGCCCTCCCAGCTCCCAAGGGGATCACTCACGGCACTGGGGGAAGGAATGCTGCCGTCCTGCTGCTTCATGCCACCCTCCTGGGCCTGCCCAGGGCCCTGCAAGGCCGGGGGCTCCTGCGTGCCGGGTCCCCGCGGGCACGACCCCTCCTGAGCTGTGCTCTCCTCCTGCTGCAGAATGCCCCGTCTGTCCAGGACACTGCAAGAACACAGCCACGCCACCAGAGACCCGTGTCTCCCCAAATCTCAGCACAAGTGCTGGTGGAAGACAAAGGTCAAGGCTGCCCCTCAAGTGCTCACCTGGGGGGCAGGGGCCCGCAGAGCACCTCGCAGCAGTTCTTCACTATGTTGCCATGGCTGTAGGGATTCTGCACGCGGTTCTTCCCAGTCCAGGACCCCTTGATCTGAAATAGTTGGGCACAAGCTCAGGTTTACTCCAAGGACACCCTGCCCCAGTGCCCAGATCCCTGCCCTGTGCACAACCTCGACACACTGAAAAACGGCGACAGCTCGGAGGAAGACTCTACTTACGTCCTCGTTGGTTGTCTGATTCAGTGCAACCAGGAAGGTGTGGAACCCAGTTAACCCCACCACTGACCACAGCGTGAAGAAACAGATGAGCACCTCCAGTACAGTAAGAACAGTTAAGGACTGGGAACAGCCTGAAAGCAGGCCCAGCCCACCTGTTACTGTTCTCAGAAACATCAACTTCGCTTCCTCTCCTAGCCACGGTTTTCTGCTTTATTCTCCTCCCAAAAGCCAAGAAACTGCTCCCCACATTGCCATCCCGGGGAAAATGCTTGGAAAGACTCAGAGTGGCCTAGGCAGCCACTCCACAACACAGCTCCCACTAATCTCCAGTTTTGGAGAAGTCAAGCCCTCAGGACCATGGAAGGATATGTCCCTGGGGTTTCCTTCAAAGTGTTCAGAAACCCAATCTTCAGAGATTCTGCAATACAAAAAGAGAGAGATTTTTTCATCTGGAACATCCCACTGAGTCCAGTTCCCTTTCCCACTCCATCCCTCTGGTTTCACACCACCATCTGTAGCCCCATTCCCTCCCTCCCTCCCAGCTCTCCAGCTTTCCAGGCAGACTCACTCAGTGCTACGTAGACGATGTTGAAGGTGAAGATGTAGATGGTGAGGAGGGAGAGCGAGAGGATGAAGAGGTAGAAGTAGCGGTAGTTCCTCTTCCCCACACAGTTGCCCACCCAAGGACAGTGATGGTCAAAGCGCTCTGGGAAAGCCAAGAAAAAGATTAGCACTGTCCTGGCATGGTCCTGCCCACCTCTAGATCCTTGCTCCTGTGCTCCCACTTCAAAAATCCCCCAGGCTGACTCAAACTGCCAAGTTCAATCCTCTGCTCAGTCAGGACCCCATACCCTGGCCTCCTTTCAGGAGGTCAAAAAGTCCAAAATTGTTTTATAATGCCTCATTTTGCACATTAGGGGAGATTTCGAGCTTGACCCCTCATGTGTCTTCTCTCCCTGGGGTACAACAGCCATAGAACATGGGTTAGATGAAGGCCTGGGGATCCCCAAGTTCTTACCCTGGAATAATCAGAAGGTTCAAGAAACTGCCTAAACACACAAGGAATCTGAAGAGGAAGAAAGGGGTCCAAAAGGATGGGATTTCTGCCTGCAGCAGTGATGCTGAACGTGAGCCAGTTACATACACAGAAAGAGGACAACAGCGAGGGCACCCCAGGGAAAGGCACAATCTCTATGCTGACGAACGAGCTGCTGTCACCTGAGACACAACTCTCCTCTGGAACCCTCCAGTCCTGCAAGGCCAGAGTCCAGCGGAACTCAAAAATGGGCTGCACACACACACAGTGCAGCTGGACTCAGTTACTGCCAAAGCCCTGGCAAAGAGGAACCGCCTGGCTCCAGGTTCTGAGCAAACCTCAAGCTCCTCGAGTAAAGACAAGGCAGCCTGCACACTTCAGCGCAGAGCTGTACAGCACGAGCCTGGGCACAGGTGTGCCCCTGTCTCCAGGCTCTGTGCCCGAGCCCCACTCACCCACGCAGTTGTCGCAAATGCTGCAGTGCGAGGCGCGGGGCGGCCGGAAGATCTTACAGGTGTAGCAGTACTTGAGCTTCACGATCTGGTTGTTGATCTGGAAGTTCTTGATGCGCGGGGGTGGCCGCTGACCCTGTGGCACAGTCCCGTTGGTGGCCTCTGCCAGAGAGAACCGGGCACAGATGGGACCTGCTGCTACAACACAACAGGCCTCAAACAACTCGCTTCCCTGCCTTCTCCACCAGCAGGATGGGAACCTGCTGGCTCCAGAGCCAGAGGCTGCAGCTCTGCTCGTGCAGGCTAGAGCCAGCCTGGCAGCTTGGAGGCAGGTAAAGGGATGCCAGAGCTTTCATGGGCATGTTGATTGTGGGTGTTATCACCTGCATCCACCAAACCTCCTCTCTCCCTGAAGGATCAAGGGGACCCACTCCAAGCTTTCTGCACCCCTTCTCAAAAGCAGACTGAGTTTGTATGTACACGGCTATGGGAGACAAAGCAGCAGGTGAAATGGCTCCCAGAGAGGGACGCAGGTACATCGTGCTTCCTTCTTGAGACTGGGCCAAGTACAGTGAGCCAGCAGATTGGGGCAACCCTCACTTTTGGAGCTCCAGCCAGGAAGATAAGCTCTGCAGGGACTGTAACCTAGAAATACGCCATAAATTGAGTGGCTTTTCCAGCCCTCACCAGCTTGGCCGCTCCACACTCACCAATCTCCATCTCGATGAAGGCTGCCTCGTCGGGCAGGGCCCTCGGGATCACACCGGGGTCGCTGAAGCTGGTCCGCAGCAGCGTGGCCATGGCGAACAGGAAGAGAACTGCTGCAAACACGGGGATGGCCGGGGACAGCTGGACAGCCAGGTACCGGCACCTGCGGACAGGGGGGAGGCGATGAGTCAGTCTCATGGCCTGGCACAGCCTCAGAGCCCGGGCACCCCGCAGCACTGCTTAGAACTGCAGCAGAGAAGCTGTTCAGTACATCCTTCTGATCCCACCACCACACTCCTGGGGCAGCTCCAACAACCAGGCACCATCACAGCATCTCCGTCTTTTCTACCAGCTAGGCATAGATACTTCCCAGCATTTGTTCTGTTTTCAGCTCCCATTTTAAGCAATGCCAGAAGCACAACCAGGCAGCTGCAGAGACCTTGTCCGTTACATTCCTGCTGCCAAAGGATGGGCCAGACCACTGGGAAGAGCACCCAAGGCCTGGTGAGGGACCCCACACCTGGAGAGCTGGAAGGCATGGAAGCCTGTGGGGATGGTGGCAATCTCTGGCTAACCCCTAAAGAGCAAGAGCTTCCAGCACCAAAGAAATTATTGGGATTAAGTACATCCTGTGCTTCTTAAGAATGGATTCCTGTGGAAGTGCAACATTCTCATGCAGCAAGACATCTGGCTTCCTTTGGCATCCCTGAGACAACGGACTAGAACACTCCAAATAAAGCAGAAAGGCTCCTGCTTCAAGACTCCCCCACCTCAAAAGAGAACAAGGTTTGTTTGCTCTGTAAATGCAGCGAGGCCCAATGAGGAGTTTATGGTGCTGGTCCCACTGATGGAGGAGATGCAAAGGGAGCATGGGACTCATCTCACCATGGCCATGCTGTTCCTGGACACCCACAGCCACGTCCCTACAGCTGCTGCAGCCCTAGCCATGTGGGAAGCCTGGGCAGAAGTCATATTTTAGAGACGTAGTGGGCTAAAAAACCCTATATTTTACCCTGGTTCTTTCAGAAAACTCCACTGATGTTGGGTGAAGTTCCTACGGAGCTTTGCTACGGTTTAAGTGAAACCCCACCTAAATCTCACCATGCCTTGCACACATCACTTTCCCAGCCTCCTGATGCAGCTGGGCACCTAGGCTTCCAGGCACCTGGCTTTCTAGGATCCACCCTTTATCCCTGCTGGGGAGGGGTGGCTCCAACCCAGACTCCTGCTGTTTCAGTTACTCTCCATGGGAGCCTCTGGCTACCGTGGTGAGGGGCCAGGATTACCCTCCCTGAGGAGGCTGCCATCCCATGCAAGGCCATTTCCACGACCTTCACAGCACTGTTTAATACTGGACAGCGTTTCCACCACAGATTCCCCAAACAATGCAGTTTCCAGCTCCAGCTGGCAGCACCAGGCTCCTCAGGCCCACTGCAGGAATATTTCCTGGGCCACTGCCTGACTCCAGCACTGTCCCCCAGGTGTGACAGGGACAGAAGGGCTGCACATTGAGCTACAGCACACTTCAGTCACAGCTGCAACACCAGGAGCCCACAGCAACACACAGGGTCTGGCCCCTAAACCAACATCCTTCATTTCAGACGCTGCACACTCAGCCATTCCCCAAAACAACGTCCCTGTACCCAGCCCTGCCCACAAAGAACTAGAGGGCCGAGTTTATCGTCTTCAGGCAGCCCAAGATAACTTTACATTCCCTTTGCAAGGGCAAAGTCCAGGGACAGTTGTGAGTCAGTCAGCAAGTAAACAAAAGCCACGGAGCCCACTTGGGGTAGAAATATGGCGCTAGGAACACGGATTTAGGTGCAGGTCAGCCTCTTCTCCCAGGCAATCAGTGACATGACAACAGGACACAGCCTCAAGCTGTGCCAGGGGAGGTACAAGTTGGACATCAGGAGAAATTTCTCCATGGAAAGGGCTGTCAGGCATTGGAAGGGGCTTCCCAGGGAGTTTCCATCCCTGGAGGCGTCCAAGGAACAACTGGATGTGACACTCAGTGCTCTGCTCTGGTTGACAAGGTGATGACCAGTCACAGGTTGGACTTGATGGTCTTGGGGGTCTTTTCCACCCTAAATGATTCTGAGAATATTCCTTGAAAAGCTGGACACTGCCTGCCCCAAAGGGCTGCAGCCTGACCCTTGTCCAGCTAATACGACAGGTTTTGGAACCGCTGTGACAACATGAACATATTATGGGTTTAAATTAGGATCCATGAGCTGTGTTAAAGTTGAGCCATGGCCCTCCTACTTCCACATGGGCTTAAGCTTAGCTTCCCTTAGCTGGGCTGGCTTCTGTGGCCCCTTGCAGGTGAGGGCAGAGGGAAGAGCCAGAAGAGCTCCCACCACAGTGAAACTGCAGCACCAGGCCCAGCGTGGAGCCCGGCACATGCTCCCACCCTCCGCTGTGTTGATGGGGCCTTGCTCTTCAGGTGACTTCCAGGGAACACGTCCATGGCAGGGAAAGCAGCCACACAAGGTCCTGGCTTGGTACTCACTAGCACCGGGATATCTTCAGTCTACACCTTGTCTCTAAGACGATTCCACTGTTCAGGAACAGACATTTAAAGATCTTTTGTTTGGGAGAGCTCAGAGCCAACAGAGAGGCTCTGTTGGCATGTGAGGATGCTGCTCCCCCACTCCCAGCATCATATCTGCGCTCTGGAGCATTTTGTCACCAAAAAGCAGACAATAACAGCACTATCACAACTCATCATCACAGCAGGGTGAGCTGGGGGCAGGAAGGCTCAACAAAGAGATCCTTGGAACGGGGAGAAGGGGGAGAAGCAGCTGGGAGGTGCCATGAGTTATAGCATTTGGCTGGTTGTTCTGCACCCGCCTGGGAAGGTCTGTTGTAATCAGCACATTGAGCAAAGCTCTGGAGGAAGGGGAAAGCCACCATGCCAGCCCTGGTGACAGGGACTGCAGCCACAGCCACAGGACAGCACATCTCTCAGGCAGGCCACGCCACAGCCCAGCACAAGCTCAGCAGTATCACTCACCCACATCTCAACTGCAAATGGCCTGTTTAACCTTCCTCAGCTACAGCACAGCCACTCTGTGCCTGGACTGAGTGCCAGAAGAGCTGTATGCCCGACCCTCAGCAGGGCTCTTCAGTCTGGCTGTGCTGGGGGCTCACACCAGCAATGGGGTGGTGTCTGGCAGCCACTGTTAGCGGTAAGCGTGGAAGTAGCTGCTCCAAAGCCCAACTTTACCACAACACCGTGTCCAGGCCCTTCCCAGCAGCACCAGGCAGAGCTGGAGTTCTCCCTGGAACCTCTCCCCATCTGCCAGCAGTGCCACATCAACTGTCAGCACACGCCACGTGTTTCTGACCCAACTGAGGCAGAAGACAGACATGTTGTGCCAATGGAATTGGTTTTTTCCTGACTAAAATCTCAACTCCGCACAGGCAAACCATCCCAAGATCCACCCAGGAATGGGGGTGCCACAGAGCATGTGGAGGCTGCAGGGAGGGCGAAGTCATCTCCTGAGGAGGAGCCCACATATGAAAAAAGGTCAATCCAAACCCCAGGAGCGGTCACTTCTCACAGAAACAGAGAAAAAACAAGCTGAACTCTTGTTCAGCTTTTGTCCACTTTGACTGAGAGAAATTACAATGATTAAAAAGCACCAATTAACTCACGTGTAAGTTTCGACCATGCTTGACACAGATCTAACCAGAGGTAATGTCAGCTCAGAGGCCCCTCTGTGAGTCTTGGGTCTCTGGGCTTTGGAAATCAAAACTAAAAAACAAAGTCACACCAGGGGCAGTGTAGGTGTTTTCAACTCATCTGAAAACAAAGGTTTTCATCTCTACATCTCATCAAGCATTTTCATCTCTACAAAGCTAAGAAAGTAAGAAAAACAAAGTGACAAACATGGCTGGGCGTTAGAAAATCCAAGAGCAGCCCCTTCCTGTGAGGAGCCGGCGTTGCTGGTGCTACCACGCCTCTAACATTTACAGACGTCAAATTTTGTGCTGAAAAGCCAGAGACAAAAGATACCCCATTCTTTTGAGCTGAGCGTGGAACTCACTTCAGGAGAGATAGGAACTGCAAAGGGAACTCTCAGCCTGAGAGCAGACACTGCATCCCACCATCCCAGTCCCTAAAGGGATTTTTTCCAAGTGCTTTATCTGGTATTCTCTTCATGCTGGAACACCTCAAGCACACAGCAGCTAAGTGCCCAACCACAGCGTTGAAATACCATCAGGAGCCTGAAATAATGCCAAGAGGATATGAGACTGTATTTCATGGGCCATGTTACAGAGCAGACCCAGGTAAACACAGGGTCTTGGACTCTGCAGGGAGCAGCCCCAAGCAGTGGGAGCTGCTCCCTGCCACTGTAGCGGTGAGAGAGGTGCCCTTGGGCAGAGGACTCCGGTCGGTCGCTGCAGAGCCCTTCCCGGGAGCCAGCACAGCTGGCTTATCTAGGAGGGAGGAGTTGGATCTCAGGCACAGCGCTGAGTTCTGCCAGCCTCCGGCTCCTGTTTGCTCGTGGATGGAGAGATTTCCCCAATCCCATAACACAGTGCTGCGGTTTGGGGGATCGACACACAGGAATTCCCACCCACAGGGCTGAGGTGGCACAGCCTGCTTGCCTGTGGACACGGCGAAGCAGCCGGCGGCACCGGAGAAACTCGGAGGGAAAAACCACCGGCAGCAGCAGCCCCACGAGCGCAGCCATTGCTCCAAGGGCTGGGAAGGAACGGCAGTGGCTTTTCTCCTGCCGTGGGTGCTAGTCCGCACCGGCCTCAGCTGGAACTAGAGCCAGCGCAGCCCCCAGTGCCGGGATCAAGCCCGGCCCAGCACAGGGCAAGCAGCCAGACAGATCCTGGCTCTAGGCACCCCGGAGCCGTGCTCAGACAAGGTGTGACTGCGCAAGTGATTCAGCTGAATGGAGCAGGCAGCACGGCACAGGCAGCCTGCAGTGAGCGGGCAGAGAGGGAAAGGCTCCTCCGCCCACCACCGGCTGCCACGCTCCAAATCCAGACACCAACTTTGAGGGGGAAACCAGGGATTTCCATGCAAACGCTAAAGAATCTGCCAAGCGCTGAGACAAGTAAATGGACAACACAGTGAAAGATCAAGGCTGAGATCCTCAACGAAAGGTCCCTACACATGCAGAGCAGGCAGGGCTCCTGAGCAGCCAAGCTGCTTATCTCAGCCTGATCAGTGAAACAGAGACCTTGGGGAGTGTTTCCAGCCGGGAAGGCAACATTTCATCCCTCTCCCAAATTCAAAAATCTCCAAACAAGTTCAAAACAACCCCCTCTCTTCCAAACAAAAAACACTGCGGTGTTCTGCACTGAAAGAATCCAATGGGTATTTGGATTTTCCCAAACTCTTCCTTATTTCCCTTAGATCATTTAACTAAAATTCAGAGGTGATCCTGTTCCCAGCAGCATTCCCCCTGCAGAGCCCACCCTCCAGGTCTAGGCACAGCCTGGATATCTTGGTGCAAGCGACCCCTCCACAGGCCTCTGCCTGCCAGAGCGTGGAAAGGGGCTTCTCAAGGAATTTCCAGTCACATTCCTGACTAACCACAGCCTAGGTCTGGAAAACAGCCTTGGCTCACTCTGCCTGGTGCAACCACGGCAGAGCGGGATGTGGTTCACTCTCCTGCTACGGACAGGATCCACAGGGAGCCGGAGCAATTATCCCTTAAATCAGTGTTTCTGGTGCAGCAATAAGCGTTTCTGGAGCAGCAACACTTATTAGTTCTTCCTGTAAGGCAGGAAGGTTCAGCCCTATTTTTGAGATGGAAAAAACCCCAAACATCAAACCAAGAGTGGTGTCACTTGGTACCTCGGAACTCAGACTGAGCCAGTGATAATTTGGGCAGGGAACCAGGGAGAGACACACCGGGCCAGGGAATGTAGAAACAAGTTCCCTGGCTTAGGAACGATGCTAAAGAGGACAGCATCTGGGCTGAGGGCTTTTTGGAACTGTAGGAATAGCCAGGGGTTTGCCAGTGAGCAGGTCCTTCTACTTGTTCTTCTTGGCTTTGCAAGCTTATATGTTACCCAACCCTGTTTCAGCCCTTCAGCTGCCCCAGAACACAAACATACCCATGGAGACCAAGGAAGGGAAGTTTTGCAGTGGTTAAGCTGATCCAAGCTCAGCAGCTCATTCTCTAGCCAGGCAACAGGGGTGTCCTGCCTCTGCCCACAGCATTGGCCTGGACAAACATAGGCTTTTCCCATTTTGCTTGTTTTTTGATTTTAAGATTAGTCTAAGGCCAGCCCAGCTCCCAGGGAGAGCTGACGGGTGGGGGCAGACCCCTCTCTTCCAGCAGGATCAAAGGTTTTGGCTGAAGGTCTTTACGCCGCCGAGGTGATGTGACGGGTGGTCAGATCCTTCCCAAATACCAGCATGGCTCTGGCTGCAGTGCAGCCTGGTGCTGGGGGTCGGTCAGACTGGCAGGACCCCCAAGCTCACTCCTTATTAATCCTCCAGCTGGGGTCACCTCCCTGGTGGGGCTGATGCGGGGGCTGCACACCCCCCCATGGGTAGGGACGCAGGCAGAAGCAGCACCCTGGCATCCCGGCTATCCTGGAGCCAGGAACACCCGGGACAAGGCACTGCCAAGTCCCAGACAGAAGGTGACCCACGGGGAAGCAGGGCCAGTGTCACTCCCCGGCACAGCACGGGGGAAGCTCCAGCAGGGCCCATTCTCCCCAAAAACCTCCAGGCTCAGTCTGCTGAGGGTGAGGAAGCAGACCTGGAGAGGGAGAGCCACGCTCTGCCAGGCTGAACCGTGCCAGGCTCCCCTCCCTCCCCCGACGGCCCCGGGCACACGGGCCCATCCCCATCCCTGTCCCGCGGGGTCCCCGGGGAACTCACTCGAAGGCAAAGAAGAGGGCGCAGGTGCCGAGGATGAGGAAGAGCGTCAGGTAGAAGATGCCCTTCTGCCGGGCCATCATGATACGGCCGTCGCAGCAGAAGGTGTTCCTGCCCGGCAGCTTCTCCCATTTCCGAACCACCTTCTTCCTCGCCACCATCACCGACATGGCGGGGCCGTCAGTGGCGCGGCAGCGGCCGCCGCACGTTCGGGCGCTGCTGCTGCTGCTGCTCCTCCGCCGCCCGCGCGCCCGGCATCATCGGGGCCCCGCGGGGCAGCGCTGGGCTGGGCCGAGCTGGCGGCTGCGGGAGAGGGAACGGGGAGAGCGCTCGGTCAGCACCGGGGCGGCGGCGGCACCGGCGCGGGGGGCGGCGGCCGCCGTCGCCATGGAAACCCCGCGCCCGGGAGGGGCGTTGCCGTGGGAATCCACCAGGGAGGGGGCGCGGGGCCAGGAAGACCCTCGGCCGGGCGGGAGGGGGCGGCGGGGCGGCTCCGCACCGCGAGGGGACGCGGCAGGGCCGGGCCATACAGGGCAAGGCAGCCCGGGCTCTGCGGGCTTGCCGGGACCCGGCGGGGAGAGAGCGGAAGGGAAGGGTTAGAGAGGAGACGGGAGAGGACGGGAAGGGAGGAGAGGGGAGGGGAGGAGCCCCGCGCCGCCGCTCACCCGGTGCCGGTGCCGACCGAGCCGCGCCGATCGCTCCCTCCGCGCCGGGAGGGGCTGCCACGCCCCGCGCCCCAACGAGGCGGGGCGGCCTCGGCCATTGGCCTTGCCGCTCCCTCCGCTCCGCCCCGCCGCTTTCCGCCTTTCCATTGGGCCCGCGCGCTGTCACTCCGCGGCAGCTCCACCCACTCTGCCGCTTCTCGCCGCTCCATTGGTCATCAGCGCTGTCACTTCGTGGTCACTTCTCCCTCACAGCCGCTTCATTGGCCATATGCGCTGCCATTCCGCGCCGCTGGCCCCGCCCCGGTGCGGACAGGGGAGGACGGGGGCGGGGCGGGGGCGCGGCACGTGGCGGGGGCGAGGCGGGCTGGGGGCGGTGGCCCCGGCTCCGCCCGGCCCGGCTCGGCTCGGCCCGGCCCGGCTCGGCTCCGCTCGGCCCGGCTCGGCTCCGCTCGGCCCGGCCCGGCTCGGCTCGGCCCGGCTCGGCTCGGCTCGGCTCGGCCCGGCTCGGCTCGGCTCGGCTCGGCCCGGCTCGGCTCGGCTCGGCTCGGCCCGGCTCGGCTCGGTTCGGTTCGGTTCGGCTCGGCTCGGCTCGGCTCGGCTCGGCTCGGCTCGGCTCGGCTCGGCTCGGCTCGGCTCCGCTCGGCTCCGCTTGGCCTGGCCCGGCTCGGCTCCGCTCGGCCCGGCCCGGCTCGGCTCGGCTCCGCTCGGCCCGGCCCCACCCCGGCGGCTCCGTCCAGACTTTCCGGTGCAGCTCCCAGCGGGAAAGGACCAGCGCTGCCCCCCGCTCCTCTTTTCTTTCTCGTTTTCTCGCACCGGGTGCCCGCAAGGACCGGACTGCCGAACCCCAGCGCCGCGGGGAGCGCACGGGATGTTCCCGTCGTGGGTTCCCTTCCCCTGCCCGCCCCACCCCTCCCACAACATCCGCACATTTCGCACAGTAGTTTACACACGGTTTTTCACACCCAGTCCCTGGGGTTAGGTTCGGAGAGCCACCCAGCATCCCATCCCCGGCATCCTGCCACCGGCATCCCATCCATCCCTGGCTCCCATCCCCGGCAGCCCTCTCTGGCATCCCCCATACAGCGCGCCCGCTGGGCATGTGGCTGCCGGCAAAGGAAGGGCCCGGAGCGTCAAATCCGAAGGGAAAATACAGAACTTTTTCCCGCGGTTGTTGCTATGGAGACGCGAGCAGACGGGGAACAACTCGTTATCCCTCTCCCTCCGGCAGGCCCCTGCCCCGAGCCTCCTGCGCGCCCGGCTCGGGATGGAGGAGGAAAACGACAGAGAGGACGAGGAGGAGAGGAGGACGGATGCTGCGGGCACAGTGATAGACACTGACACCTGTTAGGAAAATTAATTCACAAACAACAGAGGTTTATGTCCAAAAAGGAGACAGAGGAGTCCTTTTACTTTATTCGAATAAAGGGAGAGACTATGGGACATTTCCCCTGGGGTCTCTCAAATTTTCGGAGGACGCATCTTCCTTTTTATCCTAATTTTCCAGCCTGCATTTCCCTCTCTCTTCCCCCATTGGCCGAGGTACTTGAGAGGTACAGACTTCCCAAAATGCCTAAGATCTAAGATTCCCCTTTTAATGTGTAACCCTCCTAATTTTTAATTCTTATGGGATTTATGGGTTTTCCCCATTGTTACTTTCATCTTTCAATATCCAATTTCATTTACAAACAAACCGTAGGTCTGTTTGTAAAAGCAAGTATCTTCTTTTCCATTCATCAATCAGTAGAATCCTTCCCATTGTTTCTCTTATCTCTCGGTGCTAGTTTTATTTACCAGCAGACCCAGGGCTTGTTTGTACAGACAAATCTTGACACTCCTCTCACACCTCTTCGGAGCTGAGAACTCCGTGTATTTGCTCCAGTGATCCGCTGAATCCTATCAACCCCAAAAATGCTCCCAGGAGCTGGGTCCGGTCGGGCGGGAGGAGTCGTAGGTGCGGGAGCTCCGTCCCCGAGCCCGCGGCACTGGCAGGAAAACAGCGAATCCTGGAATCCTTGGGGCCGGGGGGACCCACGAGGCTCACGGACGGAGCGGAGACCCTCAGAGCCGCTCTGGCCCGCGGTGGCACCGCCGGCTCCCCCTGCCCGGCGAGCCGAGCGCTCCCCAGGAGGGCCAGAGCTGTCCCGGAGCCCCCAGGGGCCCCGTCCGAGGCCGGGACGGCGGCGTCCCTGTTCCGGTACCTCCCGGGACTCCCTCGTTCCCCACCGGTTCCCCCGCCCCGCCCACCGGACCCGCGGCCATGGCAACCCGGACGTCACGGGGGCGCGCTTTGCGGCAGGGCGCGAGGATTCGGCGCGACACTCGGTGGCGCTTTGCGGCAGTACCGGCGTGCGGAGCCATGGCGGAGGAGGACCCGGCAGCGGCGGCGTCCGGGAGCGGCAGCGAGAGCGAGGAAGGGGTGAGCGGGGCCGGAAAGAACGAGACGGGCTCTCCCGGCGGCCTCCACCGCTGTTTGCGGGGCTCCGGGCGCTCTCCTGGCCAGGATGGGCGCAGCGGAGGACGGCGTGGCCTGGCCGGGGATGTCGGGCCCGGGACCCGGCCGGGCGGTGCCGTGGGGGCACCGGGGAGCACGTGGGAGCGGGCGCTGGGGCCGCGCTCTGTCAGGTCGGGTCTGTGACCGCGTGTGCCGTGTGGCAGGAGGATGGCGAGCGGCGGCACCGGCAGCTCCTGGAAGCCATCAGCGCCTTGTCCGGACGGAAACGGTGAGTGGGGGGTACGGGTGTCCCGCGATTAGGCCCCGTGGCTCCTGCAGCAGCCACACCGCGAGAGACTGCGCAGGAAGCGGGGCAGGTGGGTCGGTTCTCGGTCACTGCCCTCGGCACCGGTCCCTAACCCTCCAGAGCACCCGGGGGACCTTTGGGATTGTTTTCTGTCCCTCTCTCGCAGGCGGAAGCTGGCGGAGCGCTCGGAGGCGAGCGGGCAGGTGTCCGAGTTCAATGTCACCTGCAAAGGTGAGGCAGGGAGCTGGGCAGGGCTCGGAGATCTGGGACGGCACTGCCCACCGAGAGCCACTGTGAGGGCTGGGACAGCTCCCTCACCTGGCAGTGCCACACCTGTGCCTAGGTGCTGGGGAAAAGCTGGTTCTGTCGGAGCTGCTGCAGCCTATCCATCCCAAATCCACGCTGGGCAGCGTGAGGAAGGAGCTGGCCAGAGTGAAGCGGAAGGCAGCGGTGGAGCTGCCACTGAGCAAAGAGGAGGCCAAGAGGGTGAGTGTGGGGAGCCAAGGGGGTCTGAGGTGAGCCCCCAGGACCCCCGTGCCCATCCCTGAAGCCGGCATCACCTTTTTCTGCCCATCCTGTTCCCCTTCAGGTGGTGAGGGAGGCCGCCTACGTCACCACCTCCAAGGACGTGGGGAAGTGGCAGCAGGTGGTCCTGCAAAACCGGCGTGCGGAGCAGCTGGTGTTCCCCCTGCAGCAGGACATCGCCACCGTGACCCCTCTGGAGAGAGTCACCTCAGCGTGGAAGGTGGGCACTGGGGGTCACACGGCCGGGGTGGCTCTGGGGGTTCGGCTAGGGTGGCTCTAGGATCAGCTGGGGCAGGTCGATGTCTCCTGGCTCTGCTGGGGGCAGGGATGGAGGTGAGGAAGGCTGAGCCTGTGGCTGACACTGGCCAGGTGCCCGCTGAGCTTGGGAAGGTTAGGAGGGCAGTGTGTGTTTCTCACGTACAGTAGGTGTTTAAATTCAATCTGAGACAAGCCAGGTAAGGTGTGAGAAGAAAGTTTGGAGCCTGCTCTGTCCTCTCTTCTCCTTGGAGCCTCTCAGGGCCAGGCACATGGGAGTGTCCCTTGGCCACAAGTGTTGAGATGGAGGGGATTGGTTTGCCAAGTCCTGCATGCCTGGAAACATTCCTTACAAAAGAGGGATGTGTTTGGATTTGAATGCAAGTTCCTGTGGGGTTGTGCTGCTGGCAGGAAGCCACTGCCATGCCTAGGAGTTGTCAGATGCCCAGGTGAAGGAGGGCTAGCCCCTGCTGAACTCCCAGCACACCTGTCACTCACACTGATCTGCCCAAAGGTCCATTTCTGTTTCAGAGGGACATGGCATTGCATGACCTGGAACTCCTGCTCCATACTCCTTGTGTGGTGCCACCTGATCAGCGCTGCCCGGCAATTGGGAGCCCATTTCTCTAATGTGGGAAGAATTCTACCTGCCTTCACCTTGGCATGTGGCTGGGAGAGTGCCCAAGGGCTGTGGTGTGGGACCCGTAAGTGGGGCTGTGACCACCCAGCCCCCAAAGGCAGGGAACACTTCTCTGGGCTTTCCACAGACCTACTTGGGAGCAGTGAGAATGGATGGTGACATCCAGTGGAGCACTGGCCCTTGCAGTTCTCCTCATCCTCCTGCTGTGTCTATTGTCCCAACAGGCCCGAACTCCACTAGAGCAGGAGATCTTTGGGTTACTCCACAAGACACAGCAGCCTATCACAGACCCGCTGCTGACACAGGAGGAGAAGGCTTCGCTGCAGGCCATGAGCTTGGAGGAGGTGAGGCTTTACCCTGCTGGGCCCTGGCTCTGGGAACCTCTTCCTTGGCCTCATCCCTCACCCTGTTCTCTCCATCCCTCACCCTGTGATCCCTGGCAGGCCCGACGCCGGCGGGCAGAGCTGCAGAAGGCCCGGGCGGTGCAGTCTTACTATGAGGCCAAGGCTCGGCGAACGAAGCGGATCAAGAGCAAGAAGTGAGGCTGTGCCTGTGCTGGGCTGGACAGGCTGGGAGGGCTGGGCTGCCCCACCAGCCCCTGAACTGCCCCTGTGCCACAGGTACCACCGTGTGCTCAAGAAGAGCCGGAGGCGCCAGGCCCTGAAGGAGTTCGAGCAGCTGCACAAATCGGACCCTGCAGCCGCCTTGGAACGGCTGGAGGAGCTGGAGCAGCTCAGGATGCAGGTGCTGCCTTGGCACCTCTGCCCCACCCCTCGGGAGGGCCCTGCTCCTTGGGGAGCTCTGTGTGATGCTTCTCTTCCCCCAGGAGCGGATGAGCCTTAAGCACCAGAACAAGGGAAAATGGGCCCG